>NC_029785.2:8250055-8291595 GCF_000816755.2 Arachis ipaensis
TGATACCTGCAAAGATGCTCTGACGCTCAAGTCAAAATGAATCTAAGAAGTATAGGTGAGAGTTAGGAATGTGTGTCGTACCTAAGCGAGCTCTTGACTCCTTTTTATAGTAGGAGTTTATTTATCGTATCTTATCTTATAAGATAAGAGGGATATTCGATTTTGAATGTTGGTTAGGGATTTGATTGCCGGGCCGATTTAGATCAAGAAGAAGGCCCAAATCCAAACAATTGGATCAAAGACTGCTCTAATGAAAAATCCAAGAATCAGGTCTAGAATAATTGAAAACTTTCAAATGGGATAAAAATTAAAGGAGTTGGACATGATTGAAGATGTATTNTATGAAAACATTTTTATTTGATTGAATATGTTTGATTGAACTATTTAACCATTCATAATATTATCTCATGCCTTTATAAAATAACCGTATTATATATTTTGAGGGTTGAACTTTTGAAATGGACACTTGCAATATAAATACTTTCGGATTGTTTCACAGCACTAAAAGCATATATCTTTCATTTCTTTTCTTTATTTTTTTCTTGAATTTTATATCCAAATAGTTTCCAAACTAGTATGTACATAAGAAACGAATGACAACGTGGTCATCACTCCCATTTACACATAATTTGATGAGTGTGTCTGAAACCATAAGTTAACACAAAGCTTCCATCCATTCTCTTCAAAACAAAGCTTTCCACAAGCACATAACACCCAAAATTTTCCCATTTAATAGCCCCTCCAAATTTCTCTTCTCTAATTATCCTCTCCTGCCTCTTATTCCTACCCAACCAACCACCTCTTTCTTGCTCCCATTTCATTCTCTTCACAATAACCAAATTCAATCCAACACTAACCTCTCTTTCCACACTAAACCAAACCACTCCATCAACACCATTTCCTTCATCCCAATCAGCTTCCTTTCCACCCACTGTAGCAAATTCTGTTTCAACAACAACATCCACTAACACCACATCATTACCTTTACTACCAATAACACTACTATTCTTCATTGACAAAATCTTCTCCCATCTTTGCTCAAGTGTCAATGTGTAAAACACAGATCTTTTCATTTGGTCCTTGAGTTCCATTCCTTCCTTCACAAACATAAATGGACAGTACCACTTCCCAATAACCACAGAACCAGAACTATCATTAGACAATGGGAAATCGAATGCCGGTAATTGACCGCGCAACAATTGATTTAGGCCAAGAGCTTCTTCCAAATTGTAATTCTTGGGTGTAGAAGCTGCAACTTTCCAACCTTTCCAACCTTTCCTCCTTAAGAATAAAGGAGGGAACCCATCAGGAGCAACAGACTTTGCAAGGAAACCAGAACTCTTCTTGATTATCTCGAATTGTTGATATTGGTTGAAGGGGTCCAAAGGTCTTGGTTTAACATCTTTCACAAAATTGCAGCATAAACAAGTTCCCATATCCTCTTCCGTTGAGCTTGTACATGCCTCCCTGCTCGTCAACATAACAAAACAGTTGTAACTCATTGATAAACAAGATGAGAAAAAGTATTTATTTCGATAAATATTTTTTAAATTATTTATTTCAATAATTATTATAATTAATTTATTTATTAAAATAAAAAATTCTTTGATTATTAGTTATTTTTTGTCAATTTTTTTAAATCTTTAAAAATAAAAAATATAGTACTATTTAAATTCTAAAATTGAATTTAAATTATAAATTCTAAATCACAAAATCTAAATTTTAAAGTTTAGATTTTAAATTCTATTGAGTAGAGAACATGATAGCCGGTTTTAAATTGATATGATAAATTCATGGATATCCATAAAACATATCAATTGCAAAGCAAGATTAATTATTTTGTGGATTCAAGCATGGAGGGAGAAAGATTAGCATACATACCCTTGATGCTTTCCTTTCCTCCATATAACATAGTAGCGGTTGGAAGACAAGGGCTGATTAAGAACTGGAATGAACATAACTTTGTCGTAATACGTTTTGGACTTATTTCTTCCTCTACTAACAGTATAACTGACGGTCAGATTCTTGCTCTGAGGAAAAGGGAAATGGCTGATGTTTCTGTTTTTCAACAAACCAAAGAACCAGTAGCTTTGTGCTTCTTCATCTTGGAGAACAAGATAACCTGAATTTGGACCCTCTGAAGAAGAAGGTGCCTCAGAAAGGGCATTAACGTCTTTCTTTAACACTGAACGAGGCCTTGTAGAATACATTCTTGATTCTTCTTAATTTCTTTCTCTTCTTATTCTTCAAGCTTTTGTTTCATACATGTGTGTTTGTGTATTTATTAAAGAGTTGTACGGAATAATAGATGCCTACCTGTCACTCAATAACGTAATGTAAATTTTAAATTCACATTAAATCAAATAATAATATAATATGGACGGCCAGAAAACTTTCAGACCATTCAACTAGTTTTAACAAATCTGAAAGCCAAAATGTAAACTATTCTAATGAATTCGAAGTTGGGAAATTTCTTATTGCTTGTGTGGTTGACTTGACATCTATCCTATTGTGATTATCCCCTGCAACAGTGGTAGTAAATTACCGAAGCTACAAGTTAGTTACATGTGGTCCTGAATTCTAGAAGTTAGCTACAAGTTATTTGTTGTTTCCTTTTTCCTTGGAATTAAAGCGGAAACTACTAGGAAGTTGGATGCTCTACTTGATATTTTAGAAGAAATAAGAGAAAATTCCACTCCCCTCCCCTGCGAGATGTTAAAATAACATTCTCTTCCCCTCTATTTATAAAATGTACATTTTCCTCCCTTATAACTTTTAAAAAATCTCTTCTTTAATCTATTTTAATCTTTTTGTGTTAACTAATTTTAACTTTATCCATTTTTCAAGAAAAAATAAATTATTTTTTTACAAAAATATCCTTTAACAAAAATTTTATTTTTTGTTATTAATTTTATTTACCAAAATACCCTTTAATAAATTATTTTTTTATTGATTAAATTGTATTTTTATCAAAATATTTTTTAAAAAATTAATAATTAAATTATTTTTTTAAGATACCCTTCAATAATTTTTTAAACACAAAAAATTTAAAATAGATTAAAAAGGAGGTTTTTTAAAAGTTATAAGAAAGGGGAATGTACATTTTATAAATAGAGGAGAGGGGAGTGTCATTTTAGCATCTCGTAGAGAAGGGGAGTGGAATTTTCCCAAGAAATAAAGAAAGTGATGAATGACTATGAAGCGCGAACATTTTTTGTATCTGTTGTGTCTGCAATGACACTCATCACACTCGTTTCACATGCATGTTTTATATGTTCTATGGTGTTTTAATAAAAAAATAAAAAAAAAATTTTAGACATATTTAGACATATGAAAATATTATTACATCTCAGCATATTCATTTTTATTATTAATATGTAATTTTGATATGAGTTCAAAAATAATATATATTATAAGTGTAATAATCCGTGCCATGCACGTGATAAGATCGAAATTATAATTTTAAGCTGTTGTGTTAAAATTAATTTCAATTATAATAATTTAATTAATAAAAAAATAACTTGTATGCATTGTTTTTCTTTTCTTAATGTAGTGTTAATTGTACGTATTAACTATAGAATAATTATTTAATCTACTTTTTTCAATAAATCAGACATATATACTCAATATGATCATAAATAATCTAGTAATACTTAAATCTACCAACAAAGTTTTATATATTGTTTTGTTTTGAAGTAAGAACATATCGAAATCATCTCAAAATAAAGAACAAATTAATAGAGAATCCTAATGCAGAAAAATTCCGCTTGATTCCTCAATCAGAAAATTTGAGAAGACATAAACCTTCCCCTCGATCAGATCATTCTCAAACATCTTTGCCAAATAATGCTTGATTGAACAATGGATTTTATCACACTGTAAAACAAATTAAAAAATGAAGATTATTAGCACTTATAACTCTATTAAATCACACTGTCGTTGATTCGTTCAAGAGTTTATTTATCAAATAAATTTAAAATATGAACAGAAAATATCTATAAACTGGATCTAGCATCACTTGAAGAACTTGCTATAATTAGGTTATTCTTATGTTATTATCTTGTATTAATCGTTATAATTAATTCAATAAAAATTTTTATTCAGTATATATGTTATCTATATTAATTATATGCCAATATTAAAATTCAAGTAAGTATTTATTGGTTTTTATGGTTTCTGTTAGGCTTAATGAAAATTGAGTGATATAAAAGATAAATACGAAGGTGATATGCATGCGTATATTAATATAGGAAGAATATATATATTCAGAAGCATCTTTCTATTTATATCACTTATATTATTTACTCACGGCTTTAAAGTCTTTAAAAATATATTTAATTGTATTATCATTCAAAACACAAATTCATCCTTTATTTTTATTAAATATTTAGATTAATTCAGTTAGATGAGTGTTGTAATAAAAGGATAGACTATTATTATTATTAAAAAAAGAGATATATAAATATGTATAATATTATTGTTATATATGAAGCAGGTTTATATTGCTATAATTATAGAGACTTATTATAATTATATCATATCAATTTAACTATATCAATTATAATTGTTATAATTGTTATATACTCTTCGATTATATCAATTTAACTATATCAATTATATTCAAATTATTAGTCAATTATTTTAATGAAAATTCTTGCTATAATTAGGTTATTCTTATGTTATTACCTTGTATTAATCGTTATAATTAATTCAATAAAGATCTTTATTCAGTATATATGTTATCTATATTAATTATATGCCAATATTTTTAAGAATGAGTTAAAAAAAGAGATATATAAATATATATAATATTATTTTTGCTATATAAAAAATAGATATAAATATATATAGACTGTATTATAAAAAAAAATTAACCCTATATATATAATTATAATGACAAACTCAAGTAAGTATTTATTGGTTTTTATGATTTATGCTTAATGAAAATTGAGTGATATAAAAGGTAAATACGGAGGTGACATGTATGCGTATATTAATATAGGAAGAATATATATTCAGAAGCATCTTTCTATTATATCACTTATTTACTCACAGTCTTAAAATCTTTAAAAATATATAATTGTATTATCATTCAAAACACAAATTCATCCTTTATTTTTATTAAATATTTAGATTAATTCAATTAGATGAGTATTGTAATAAAAAGTATACCCACAAAAAATACTCATAATATATAAATTGAGGCAATAATTTAAAATTCTCTAATACTAATTTAATCAAATACTAATATTAAAACCAAATTACTTAAACAATATTGAATTCATTCTAGTCCTTAGTCACGTATAGAATAGAGTCATTCTCGTAACGACTACCAACTGAAACAACATCATAAGTTTGAACATTTAGAATTCGTGCAAATTCAGACCATCCTCTTGTTAAATAAGCTTCATCATCCGCTATCCATGCAATACGGCAAAGTATAGAATTGCCACACTGAGAAACTAAACTAACCCTTATTCCCCTCAATGGCATTACATGCATGCAAAAGAAAGTCGGTAATTTCTGAAAAAAATCATAATATGTTATAAAATTATTCTAATAACGAAAAGTTTAAAATAAGAAAATTTAAATATATTACCAATTATTGAAATTGCATATCCGAGTTTGTTACGAATTTAGCAAAATTGAACTTAAACAGAGGGAATTCAATCTCATTATGTGCTCCATTTCGAAGATTTTCAGACAGACGTAAAAAGCATGGAGGGGATGGAACTTGAACTTGGCCTACAAAGTTCCGTGGAAACAATTCCTCAATCAAAAATCGAGCCCCTCCCAAGAAAGCTAACTTTAACCACATTCCATTAGGTTGGTCATAATAGGTGAGTAGATCCAACCATCCTTCGATAAAGTAGAGATTATTATTGCCCCTTCTTTGAACGCTTACATCCATGTAGTTAGAACCCGAATCAGTTAGATAACTCGATGAGGTATTTCATAGATGTGATGCATTGTAAACGATTGTGGCAAAAGACAATCGAACTGAAACATTAGACGATAAGAATAACCTAGAGTAACAACAATTAATAAATTATCAAAAGAATAATATAATAGAATGAGTATATGAAAAATATTATAAAAAATTATAAATTGTACCTTAAAAGGATCAACTTCAATAAAAAACGAAGAATACATTCTTATTCTATGAAGTAGTAAAAAAAAAATATAAAATTATGAGTTGACTCTCAAATTTAGATTCATGTACCACAGAAAAACACTATATATAGACTTTAGTAAAACAAAAATAAATATGTAAATTACTTATTATTAAGGTAATTTTTTATTATATACAGTAATTACGCATTAAATATTGATTTGATATAATTATAATGAAGATATGTTTCTAAATTAGTAATTATACATTAAATATTAACTATAATATAATTATAATAAAGATATTTTTATTAAGGGTTAACCACCAAAAATGCTCCCGAATTATTTAAACGCTGACAAAAATACACCCGAATTTTACTATCAACAAAAATGCCTTCAAATAATTTAAAAACACAACAACAATATCCAACAGTAAATATATATTTTTAAAAAATATCTTAGAGATTAAATTTTGATGCAATTTTTTGTAAGCATGATTATAAAAATAATATATTATTATACATAAAAATTGGTAATTTTTTGTTAAGTATATAATTTTTTTATAATTATTTTTGTTAACAACCAATAATACTTTTAAAAAATTACAAAATAATATATACTTAACAAAAAATCACAAAATTTTAAAAATAATAATATCTCATTTTTTTAATTATGCTTTCAAAAAATTGCATCAAAATTCAATCTCTAATGTATATTTTGATAAATACATGTTTAATGTTAGTTTTTTTTTGCAAGATTATCTAACATTAAATATGTATTTCTCAAAAAATAAATTAGAGATTGAATTTTGGTACAATTTTTTGCAAGCATGATTAAAAAATTGAGATATTAGTATCCTTAAAATTTGGTGATTTTTCGTTGTGTATATATTTTTTTGTAATTTTTTTGTTAACAACTAATAATACTTTTAAAAAATCACAAAAAAATATATACTTAAAAAAAATTATCAAATTTTAAGAATAATAATATCTCATTTTTTTAATTATTCTTGTAAAAAATCACATCAAAATTCAATCTCTAAGGTAGTTTTTTGAAAATATATATTTACTGTTGGGTATTGTTGTTATGTTTTTAAATTATTTAAAGGTATTTTTGTCGATAGTAGAATTCAGGTGCATTTTTGTCAACATTTGAATAATTCGGGGGCATTTTTGGTGGTTAACCCTTTTATAAAATAATTTAGAATAGAGAAAATTGCATTCATTTTGGAGAAAAAACGGAGTCACGAGGGATCGATACGTCACCTTTATTAGCTGGGGAAAAATCCAGTTTTAGTATATTAAGTAGATTAACAAGACTGCTACACATCCATATAATCATATAACCAAGTTAGCCCAAACCCAAATAGATTCAGGCGCATTAAATGCAGAGTGAGAAACACGTGCGAGACACAAAAAAAGTCTCGTTTTTCATTCGCGCTTCATTATGAAAGAACGTTACATCTTCAACACGAAATCAATACACTAAAACACTCATTCTCTTCGAATCTCTTTGAACATCACTCAAACTTCAATCACATTCTTTGCGGAAACCACTACTGTAAAGGAATCGGAAGAAGATTTTGCAAGCAACAACTAGAAACAAACGAAAACAGCAACAAAGACTACAAAAAGTATGAGAAAACTACTGTTCATTTAAAATCTTACAATGTCGCGTTTCGCCTATTTTCATTTTAGTTTTATTGGTTTTATTTGCTTCGTTTAGTAAATAGAACTATTGTGAATGATTTTTACAGTATAACTAGGGCTTTAAGATATATGTGCTTGTTCTTATTGGTGTGGATAGTTTAACTAGAGCTCTGTTACTATCTTCAGTACTTCTTTTACATTGAAGAATACTATTCTTGTTGATTGAAAATTGATAATGATTTATTAACCACATGAACGTTTTTCGGTTCGGTGGCCTTTGTGATTTTGGTTCTGTGTATGAAGGATTTTCGGTTCGATGGGTTGTGGCACATTAATTAACTTGATTAAGATATACATGCTTGTGGTTGTTGATGTATTGAATGATTTTTGTTTAGAACAATTGATATTAGAGATAACTCGTTCACTTTGATAAGCCATACTACTGTAAAATTGTCTCATTATATTTGATTAAGATATATGTGGTTGTTCTTATTTGTGTGAATATTTATATACATTTTTTGATTCGGTGGCCTTTGTGATTTTGATACTATGCATGAAGAATTTTTGGCTCGGTGGGTTGTGGCATATTAATTGACTTGATTAAGATATACATGCTTGTAGTTGTTGATGTATTGAATGAGTTTTGTTTAGAACAATTGACATTAGAGACAACTCTTTCACTTTGATAAGCCATCCTACTGTAAAATTGTCTCATTATATTTGATTAAGATATATGTGGTTGTTCTTATTTGTGTGAATAGTTATATACATTTTTTCGGTTCGGTACCCTTTGTGATTTTGGTTCTGTGCATGAAGGATTTTCGGTTCGGTAGTTTGTGGCATTTTAATTGACTTGTTTAACATATATATGCTTGTGGTTGTTGATGTATTGAATGAATTTTGTTTAGAACAATTGACATTAGAGACAACTCTTTTACTTTGATAGGCCATCCTACTGTAAAATTGTCTCATTATATTTGATTAAGATATATGTGGTTGTTCTTATTTGTGTGATTAGTTATATACATTTTTTGGTTCGGTAACTTTTGTAAATTTGGTTCTGTGCATGAAGGATTTTCGGTTCGGTGGGTTGTGGCATTTTAATTGACTTGTTTAACATATACATGCTTGTGCTTGTTGATATATTGAATGAAATATTGCCCAAAATTTTTTATTACAGCAAAACACAACAAGAAAATGGCAACAATGAAGGATAAGACACATTATAACGTAAGCACATTAAATATATTTATCCGCTTTCATTCGAATAATATCTATTTTGTATTATAAATATATACTCACATTCTGTTTCAAAACTTGCAGAAAACTCACTGTTGCAGATGCCAAACAAAGGCAATGGCAACAGTGTACAGGGAAATGAGTCAAGAAAAGAAAGATATTGTGGAAGAAATGGAATTTGGTGCCCTGGCAAATGTCCCAGAAATGAACGTCTCTAATACACCGTTGAAAGAATTGCTTGATTGGTTTGATGAAGAGAAAGGATGCTTGAAAATTCTCCAGGGGAGAATATACATAACTCCTCGAAAAGTAGCAGCTGCCCTTGGCATAACCAACGGAGGTAATACATTTTCCACTTACTACTTATTTTCAGTTCATTGGTGTCTGAAAAATTAAACTAGCCGTTTTTGTCTGATTTTTGCTATTAAAATATTGTAGGGAATCTTTTTCCTGAAAAGGTTGATTACAACAAACTGAATCCAGCAGACAAGGAATGTGCTGGATATGAATGTAGAAGGGGAGGAGAACCGGAAAAAAAATCAAGAGGACTTTTGTTGTCTTCATACAAAAGTACTTCTTGCTCCCCACAACGGTAAGTGTGGCCTCCCCAATCCACAAGCCACCAATCTTTCATGTGGACAACATTCGGGAATGGGATTAGGCAAAGCATGTTCTCAACTTTTTAATGAAAAGAGTTGAAAACAAGAGAAACGGAAAGAAACAGTCTGTTGATGGCTGTGTTTTTGTATTAATGTTGATATACTTCCACGAAACCAAGTTTCCCCGTCCATTTGCACCTGATGCTCCCCCTGCACCATGGGTGGCTCATTGGACAAGGAAAATGATCATTGATCGGATTTCATCCGAAGCAACACAACCATTGGTAAATACTCTACTAAAATTCTCCAAAAAATTTACTTTCAAATGCTTTTAAAATACTCTACTAACTAAATAAACTTCTATTTTAGGTTATAATTAATTTATTTGTTCTACTTGCAATTGTTAGTTTTTTCATTGAATGTTTCTGCATTAGGAAACATTTTTCTTGACGAATAAATAGTTGTCATGTACTATTCACCATATGAATATTTTTCGGTTTGGTAGGATTTCTTCATTCGGTTCACCCAACTATTAATTTGTTATTTTGATGATTAAATAATTGAGACCTTATTTTTGTTTTAGGGACTTCTGTACAGAAGGGAAAAAAAGAAAGAAAAAACAAAAATAAGTAACTTGGACAAAAAAGAAAAAGGAAAGAAAATAGAAAAGAAAATTGCTGAGACGGATTCTTCTTCGGAAGAGGAAAGACTCTCCAAATCTGAATCCGAAGCCAGTAAGTTTAATTTTCATATTAATTTCATTTAATTTGTATTTGCTTAAATTTGTTCTTATACGCTTGTTCTTATGTATTGCAGAGAAGAAGAAATAAAAAAAAAACCGCAACAAAGAAAAGAAAATAACCACTGAAGGTGGTTAAAAAATAAACCAAAAAAACAAAGCCTGTGCCTATAGATTCAAAGAGTACAAGCGAATCTGAAAGCGAGTAAGTACTGTATAATTTCTGTGAGACGTTTTGTTGATTACATATATATTTATTTTTGGTTCGGTGGGCTACTAAGTTTCGGTTTAGCACTTGAATTTATTTCGGTTAAGTGGACTTCTAAGTTTCGGTTTAGCACTTTAATTTATTTCAGTTCTGTGGTGTCTGTGAGTTTGATTGACTTCATTGTTAGTGTCTTGTATTCAGTATAAATTCAATGCGTTTATCTATTTTACAGAGAAAATAAAATCGAGAAAACACTCATAATAAAAAGAAAATAACCTAGATTCTTTGATACTTATTTTTTGAACTTTCAGAACTGAACAAGCAAAAGACAATGTTGCGGAAAGAAGAAGCGAGCATTGGAAATGATGAGAGAAAAAAGATCAAAGAAAAGAAATGATGGAACTCAGTCAGCAAACGTTGCTCCGGATCAGTTTGACTCTCCACAGGCACCAAATGAATTCTCTCAGATGTAAGATTCAGTTTATTATTCCCGAATTTTTTTTCTTATTTTGCTTACTTTTGCTACAACGTTTTCTAATTCCTCTAGATTCAATTACTAATATTTATTTATCTTTCTTAGAGTGCCGACTGTAAATATGGATAGTGAGCAAGTCTTACAGACTCAAGGAAGCTCTACACCTTCCGTAAATGCTGCGAGCAATATCAGGTAAATTGGTTCACTGCATATTGTATTTTCGATTCAGTGGTTGCCCAAAAATGAATTTAATGTCTTTCTAAACCTTTGCTTTTAATCTTGCTTTCTAATTTTAATTTGTTATCTTTTTTTAGGAAAAATACCCCGGAAAGCTCGATCAAATATTTTAGAAAAAAAAATCTTCCCAAGAAAGACTTCTAAAACTCCACAAGTGTAAGTTAAAAATATTTATGTTACTCTTTTAGATTTAGTTAATAATTTTTATTTAATTAATCACAAGAAAATTGTGTTTAAATGTCACTAGAGGTACACCTAATTCTAACCTACAAATCGTTGAGTTTCAAGAACCAACTCGTTCTCAAGCTTTGGAAGTGTGAGTTTTTCAATGTGCAAATTCCTATTTTTCAAAACAAATTCTAAATATTCAACATTAACTTTATCCTTGTTTACATTCCTCAGACCTCCTCTTGCATTATCTTTTCCAAGTTCAGTTCAGGAAGAGTTGATGAAGGATGACTTCATCTATGTCCCTCCACAAGAGGAAACACAACAAACTTCTAATAATGAGTAAGTTAATAAATATTTATTCACCACATGAATCTTGTTCAATATTTACTGCTTATAAATAGTTTAATTATGGTTAAGTTGAAACAATAAATGAATTCAATGTGTTCTTGTCTTTGGACTCTCTTTTGCTTATTACAGCTGCCCTCAAGAAGCTGAAAAGCAGGGTGTTATAGTGTCTTTTTCGAGTTCTGTAATTGAAGACTTATTCAAAGATGACTATGTGTATGAAGTTTCTAATGAAGAGTACGTTTCACATAAAAAATCTTTTTATTAATTTTAATGGTTGTTATTGAACTGTTTTCTATTTAATGCAACAGCCCTGCAAAAGAACAACAGCAACAAGTCCAAGAACCACCGGTGCAATAGGAATCAGAACAAGAAGCACCTGTTAATGTGTAAGCATTAAATTCTTTAATATCACTTTTGTTTAATATAATTTCGGTTCACTGTAAGTTTGTATTTTGGTTCACTATAAGTTTGAATTTCGGTTCACTATAATGATTAATGTAATTTATGTTAAATATCATTGTTAAATATGATAATAGTTTGAGATAATTATAGAAATGTTTACTGTTTAATGCAGCAGACCTCTGGAACAGCAACAACAGCCCTGCGAAGAACCAACAGCACAGCAATCCAAACAAGAAGCACCTGTTAATGTGTAAGTTTTACTGCTTATATAAATATCGATAATATTTACTGCTTATACATAGTTTAATTATGGTTTAGTTGAAACCAGAAATGAAATCAATGTGTTATTTTCTTTGGACTCTCTTCTGTTTCTTATAGCTGCCCTCCAGAACCCAACAAGCAGGGTGTTATGGGGTCTATTACAAGCTCTGTTATTGAACAGTTTTTCAAGGATGCCGATGTCTATCAAGTTTCTGATGAAGAACAATCCCAAGAACCTTCGGTGGCACGGCAATTAGAAAAAGAAACTCTAATCTTGTCATCATTTGACAGGTATGTTACTTGCTTTTCTTTAATAACATTTTTGTTTAATATCATTTTGGTTCACTTTAAGTTTGGATTTGGGTTCACTATTTGTTTGGATTTTGGTTCACTATAGTGATTAAATATTATTTTTGTTTAATATCATTGTTAAATATCTATCATCCTACGGTGCTGCTCAACCTAGGAAAAGGGAAGATGAAAGGCCTTCCTTTAGCCTTGGGATAAGTCCACCAGCATCTCAACCAAGTCAGCCCTCTCAAGAGAGTGATTCACAGCTTGAAATCCTGGCAGAGGCGGTGGTAGATGCTGAAGTGATAGCAGCATTAAAATTTATTGAAGGAACATCTTCAGAACCAAGCTTACCAGCGGCTCAAGTTTACAAAATCCCGCAGAAAAAAACAAAAATCACGAATGAGCTGATTGAAAAGTGTTATCATTATCAATGAATATGAACCAATATTTGTCTTGAAACATGAGGGACTCTACAAGGGATTAAGAGAATATTTCATGTCTCTAATGCCCGGAGAACAAGTGCATGCCGTGGTAAAATCCTTTGCCAATTACGTTAACATTAATGATTTTTTTAAACACTTTTATATAGTATATCTCATCAATTTTCATCCTGTAGGTGGTTAGTATACACAGCTTGATTCTCAACGAAATAAAAATTAAGCGGTATTAGGAATAAATATACATTGTGCCGATGGATATTGTGGTAAGTAAATTTCCTATTCAGTGCTAATTACTTTTCAGTTCAGTGAAAATGTTAATATTGGTTCACCTGATTCTTATGTCTTCTGTTGAGTTCTTTTGCATTAAGAAAACTTTTCTCTTGATGAATGAATGTTTTTCACGTTTTATTCAGCATATGATTTATGTTCAGTTCGGTAAAATGTGATTTAACTGATGTTCATTTTGCAGAATTTTATGTTGGGAACACATGGCGTGAAGTACATTGATAAGAGGACAAACAAAGCCCACAGGTTTGATATTCAGCAGTATGCCCACCACCGCCAGTTTCTAGACAAAAGGAAACTTGCATCGCATCCATTTGTAAGTTGTAATATCTAAAAATTCTTTGATAATTCTCTTGTTTGCTATTGTTTCGACTGAAATATTCTATAATTTTGCAAAATTTCAGATATTTGTCCCAATTTGCAATGGAGAGCATTGGTGGTTGTGGCTTGTTGATGTAAACAAAAAGAAATTCTATGTCCTTGACCATATCAACAAGAAGCCAGAAGATATACCTGATTTGAGAAAGGAACTAATGAATAAATTTGTTGTAAGTTATTTTCTTGTAAATGATTCAAATTATTCTATACATGAGAGGAGTTTGGTTGACTGTTGTTAGTTCTGTTTATTTACTCTTTTTTTGTCTCTTTCAAGGTTTAATAATTTCTCAGATGAGGGTGTACGCTGGGGCGGAACCCTTAATGGAGGATGCACTGAGAGAGGAAGCAGAGTATATCCAATTGAATGGTCAACGTACAAAGTAAGAATCTTTCTCTTCTATAGTGCTATTTTTAATGTGTTTTATTTTATATACTATTGATCGTATTATACTCAATTCTTGCTTAGCTATGATGGTGGAATATTCGTGATGAAATGGCTCGAAACAATAGATCCACAAAAAATAAAAAGCGGGAAGAGATATAAATATAAAGCTTGGACACAAGTAAGTACTTTCTAAATTAATAAACTTCTTTCTTTTCTTATTTCATTCAGTTAAGTTGATATTGTAACTAGAGCTTTGAAGTTGGTTGTTACTCTGTTCAATAGTTCTTTTCTATGTAGAAATACTATTCTTGTTGATTGAAATTTGATCACCATTTATTCACCACATAAACAATTTTCGGTTCGGTGGCTCTTATAATTTTGATTCACCAAGTGAATGTGTTTCGCTTCGGTGACCTCCTTTTAATTTGTTCAGGGTTTAGGGTTACTGTGATTGCATTTTTACAGTATAACTAGGGCTTTGAATGAAATTTGTTGTTATTTAATATGATTTTGATTTACTTGATATTTAATGTGTTCAGGGTGTAGGGTTATTGTGATTGCATTTTTACAGTATGATTAGGGCTTTGAATGACATTGTTATTATTTCATTTGGGTTCATTTCTTATGTAACTAATTCATTTCAATTGAAATGCAGAAAGACATTGATGACTTCAGATACCAATATGGTCCATATTTTATGTTGCATGAAATGAACAAAATCAGAGACCAAGTAATTTCGGAATCTGAAGCAATAAGACTCACCAAGCCATCTGCTTTCCTCTCCAACCCTTATTGTAAATACACATCTGGGGATTTAGATAGCAAATAGCATATACTAGTTGTAATTAACAATATTTTGTTTAACTTGTTTAAAAAGCAAAAAATGCATACTTCAAATGTATATATGCCAATGTATGTATCAAACAATGCATATAGTAGTTGTATATATTTTGTTTAACTAGTTAAAAAATCAAACAATGCTTCTTTCAAATGTATATATGTCAATGTTAATGAATATATCTATTCTTAATATCAATGTATGTATCAAATGTTAATATTTATATATCTGTTGGAACTGTCTGGCTACTATTTTATTCCATGTTCTTAGTGATTGCAATCACTGTATTTACCAATACATTACGAACTCCAAAAGAACACAGTGAATCGAAATTAATACACTGGACGAACCGAAAGGTAGAAACACACTGAACCCCTAAACCCTGAACCCTAAACCCTAAACACTAAAACCAGAACCGTGAACACTGAACCTTGAACCCATAAACCCTAAATCCCTAAAACCATAAACCCTAAACCTTAAACCCTAAACCCTAAACCCTGAACCCGAACCCTGAACTCTGAACCTGAACCATGAACACTAAACTCTGAACCCTAAATGCTAAACCCTAAACCCTAAGCCCTAAACCCTAAGCCCTAAACCCTGAACCCTACCATAAACCCTAAACCCCTAGAACCATAAACCCTAAACCCTAGACCCCTAAATCCTAAACCCTAAACCGTCAACCATGAACACGGTGAACCAAAATTAATACACGGGGCAAACCGAAAGTTTGAAATAGACTGAACCCCTGAACAATGAACCCTGAACCCATAAACCCTAAATCCCAAGTTGACCCAAGCCCAAATAAATTTACACGCCTCAAACGTCACTAAAATAAACGTGACTTCCACGCGCTTCATTATAAAAAAACATTCCTTCTTCTTCAAAACGCACAAAACCGGTCCTTCTCTTCAAATCTCTCTCAAAATCACTCAAATTTCAGTCACGTTCTCTGTGAAAACCACTATTGCAGAAGAATAGCGAGAAGATTTGGCAACGAACAATCATAAAAGAACGAAAACAGCAACAGAAAATACCAAAGGTATGAGAAAACTACTATTCACTAGAAATCTTGCAATGTAGCGTTTCTCCTAGTTGCATTTTAGGTTTACTGGATTGATTTGCTTTGTTTAGAAGATTGAACTATTGTGAATGCATTTTTACAGTATAACTAGGGCTTGGAATGAAATTTGTTGTTATTTTCAATCAGTTCAATGGATAGTGTAACTAGGACTTCGAAATTGCTTGTTACTCTGGTCAATACTTCTTTTGCATGGAGAAATACTATTCTTTAGCAACAGTGTTGTTCTAATATGACCCGGAAAAAAAAACTTGGTTTTGTTCCATCTTTCATATCATTACCCTTTATTATAGTCTTAGACAAGGGCATGCAAATTTCAAGGATCCTCTTGGCATAGTTGGATGACCAGAATTTTCTAGGACATAGTTTTGAGCAATATCAACATTCTTGTTCTTATTTATCCCTTTTCATTTTAATTTTTCTTCCTTTTAAGAGTGTTGGGAGAAATCAACATAGAAAATAAAATATTCAATGGTTTTTAATATATACTCAAAAATATATTTCTTCGGTACCAAAATAAATTTAGTTTTGAGTAAACTGATATATGAAAAATTAATCAAAGGTTCTTTGACATTTATGCAAAATGGATAACATTTTGAAAAAATATGGTATCCCAAATCTTTTTGACAAGTAGTAATACTACGATTTATTCACCAAATTAATGTTGTTCAGTTTGGTTGCCTCCTTTTACTTTGTTCAGAGTTTAAGATTATTGTGATACTATTATCGGTGTATTGAGTGAAGTATTGACCAATTTTTTTCATTACAGCAAAACAGAAATAAAACAATGGTGACAAAGGCAATAGCAACAGTGTTCAAGAATATGAGTCAGGAAAAGAAAGATATAGTTGAAGAAATGGGATTCGGTGCCCTGGCACATGTCCTGGAAATGAACGTCTCTCACGCCCTCTTAAGAGAATTGATTGATTACTATGATGAGTATCATGGATGCCTAAAAACTCTCCATGGAAAAATATACATAACACCTGCCAAGGTAGCAGCTGCGCTGGGGATAAGCCACGACGGTAATACACTTTCCACTTCTTGCTTATTTTTGGTTCATTGCTTTCTATAATTTTGGTTCATTACTCTCTTTAATTTCGGTTTATTCCTACCTTAAATTTTGGTGTATTGGTATATAAAGAATTAAACTGAACCTTTTTGACTCATTTATTGCTATTAAAATATTGTAGGGAATCGTTTTCCTAAAAAGGTTGATTATCACAAACTGAATGAGGAAGACAAGGCAATATTTGACAGCCTCAAATGTGTTACGTTGGTGACTTTGACAAATTCTGTCCTAAATATGAGTGTTGAAGGGGAGGAGAATCGGAAAAAATTTCGCAGGACTTTTGTCGTCTTCGTACAGAAGTGTTTCTTGTTGCGGACGACGGTAAGCATGGCCTCCGTGATCTATAAGCCATCTATCTTTTGTGTGGACAACATCCAACAGTGACATTGGGCAAATCATGTGCTCAGCTTCTTGAGAAATGGAATTAAAAACAAGAGAAAGGGGAAGAAACAGTCCGTTGAGGGCTGTGTTTTTGTTTTGATGCTGATATACTTCCATGAAACCAAGTTCCCTTGCTTGGATGGACTTGATGCTCCCCCGGCACCGTGGGTGGCCTATTGGACAAAGAAGATGATGCTCGACCGGATTTCTGAGGAAGCAACGGACACAATGGTAATGTGTTAATTTGAATCATTGTACATGCATAAATATTTTTTTTCATAATTGAATATTTGTCACGTATTATTCATCACATGAATTGCGTTCGGTTCAGTGTTTGTGGTAATTTTGATTCACCTGATTGTTTTTGTATTTCCTCGTTTTAGATGCTTCTAAGATACTCTGCTAACTAAATAATTTTGTGTTTTAGGGACTTCTGTATAGAAAGTAAATAAAGGATGAAAAAACAAAAAGAAAGGTGCAAAAGAAAACAACTTTTCTGAAGGGGAAAGAGAAAAGAAAAAGGGAGAAAGAAAAAAAGAAAGTTGTTATTGTGGATTCTTCTTTGGAAGAGGAATCTTTTTTGGAATCCAAATCAGAATCCGAATTAGACAATTTAACGCTGGCAGAAAGAACAAGACAAAAGAGGCTCCTGAAAAAAGAAAAAATTGTTCCGACGGATTCAGAAACATCAAGTGAATCTCAAAACCAGTGCAGTTTGACTAGTTTTAATTAACAATATTTTGTTTAACTTGTTTAAAAAAGCAGACACTGCTTCTTTTGAATGTATATATGTCAACATTAATGTAAATATTAATATTAATATATAGATCTAATGTTAATGTATATAATGATTCAAGATGGATTACTCCTTGTCTTGTTATATAACTGTTGGAACTGCCTGGCTGCTGTTTTGTTGCAGCTTCATAGTGAATGAAATCAGGGTGTTTACCAAAAAATTAAGAACCCCAAAAACACAATGAACCGAAATTAATACACCTGGTGAATCAAAAAAGTGCATGTCTCAACATAACATAGAGCTAATTTTAAAAGAATGTTACTATCAGAACCCTGAACCTTAAAACCAGAACCCTGAACACTGAACCCTGAACCCATAAACCCTAAATCCCTAAAACCTAAAGCCTAAATCCTACACCCTAAAACCTGAACCCTAAACCCTAAACTCGAACCCTGAACTATGAACCCAAACCCTAAACACTGAACCCTGAACCCTACCGTAAACCCTAAACCCCTAAAACCCTGAACCCTGAACTCTAAACCCTAGACCCATGCACCCTAAACCCTCAACCATGAACACAGTGAACCAAAATTAATACACGGGACGAACCGAAAGTTTGAAACACACTGAACCCCTGTACACTGAACCTTGTACCCATAAACCATAAAACCATAAACCCTGAAACCCTAAAACCTAAACTTTAAACCCTAAACCCTAAACCCTGAACTCTGAACTCTGAACCATGAACCAAAAAACAAATTCTAATTATTCAACTTAGAAATTAATACACTAGATGAATAAAAAAACTGCATATGTCAATATAGAATTTCACAAAAAAAGTGACTATTCATTAAAGACTATCAACATTTAGAATTTAAACCTGCTATAACCATGGTGAACCGAAATTTTCTCATGGGTGAACAAAAATTTACTTTAATAAAAACTAAAACTTGTACAATCTTCTCTTGGATAATTCATATTTGGTGTATTGTAAAGAGTGGAGCTTGACTGAATCGATGATCCGGAGTCTAAAAGGTTCAACTACAAAAGACATAATTGTGTATTAGCAAAATGAACATTTCAATTTTTAACTAATCAAAAGCAAGTCAATTTACTTCGCTTGGAGCTGACTTTTTCTTTTTCTTCATAGCATTTGAGATCTTTTTTTCCAGGTTTGATCCAAGTCTGTTCTTGGGCCGACCTCTTGTTTGGACACGTGGTGGGCTTTGAAGGTCATTCACATTGCTTAATGTTGCTTCTTCATGGATTAACAAACTTTTTCCTTTGCTTCTCCCTTGATATTGTCAAATGCTTGATGCAAAATTCCAGTCAACTCTTCAGACTCAAATGCAAATTCACATATATTGTGTGACCAAAACACCAATTCATTAAATCTCTTACTTCTTGGCTCCAGTAGAGGTTCATCTTGGCTGCTCTTGATGTGTGTATGCCTCCTCTTTATGTTCTTGCTCCAGCTTTCCAATATGTATTTTGGTGCCACGTTATCCGCTCACTCAAAGCTTAGAACGCTTAGGGAATGGCAGCACAATATGCCCCTAGACTCAAACAGCAAGCAATGGCACTTTACATATCGTGATACTGCGTCATAGGTGACGACAAACTTGTTGAATGTGGAGTTGGAAACCTGCTCTATGACTTCATATGTTGTGAAACCTAGGGTGGAATGCATTGATCTTGTGATACAATTCGCTTTACCTCTAAATTGAGCTTGAACTTCCCTGAACTTCTCATGGGTATATACACGTTGAAACTGTGCCTCTATTGCTGATTTTGTTGCGCATGGTATCACAGTGTGAAAATCTGCAGCATCAAATTCTCTCTCTGCTTGCTAGGCAATTGTCGTATTACTTCACGAATTGTCTCAAGGAGCTATTCCGTATGATGAACTTGTTGAAAAATGAATGTATACTCTTGCTCCTTTGCGTGCTTCTTATCCCTGCCCAAAAGTGGTGATCCAAGTAAACCGGAATCCATATATGACAATCCTCGTACAGCTCTGCAAACCGAACCAAATTGCCTCCGAGACTATACTTTGTGAGGAAATCGTTCCAGTTTCTGTCAAATGCGTCTTTTGTGTACGAGTTCCAAACAACATGGCTCATCTCTTGTTCAATATCAATATGTCCCTTGTAGCCGTTTAGTTTGCTTGGGATCTTCTTCATGATGTGCTAGATACACCAGCGGTGAATTGTTATTGGCATGCATAGCTCAATTGCCCTTTGAATCGATGCGCATTGATCGGTAAGAATACCTTTTGGTGCCTTCCCTCCCATGCAACATAGCCAACACTCAAATAGCCATTTGAATGATTGGATGTCCTCATTTTTTATCAGTGCGCATCCAAGAAGTGTCGACTGGCCGTGGTGATTCACGCCCACAAAAGAACCTAAAACCAAATTGTACCTGCATAAATAACAAGCACACAGTGGTGAACCGAAGTATGTACAGCCACTGAACATAAAAAATGTGTTTGAATGAACCGAATACCTGTTTGTGTTATAGGTGGTGTCAAATGAAACCACATCTCCGAAATAATCAAATGCAGCCCTACTTCTTGCATCAGCCCAGAATGCATGTTTAATGCAGTGATCGCCTTCGAGGTTGAGCTCAAAGAAGAAATTTTGGTTCTTCTCTTTCATTCTAACTAGGTACTTCCCAAATTCTTTGGCATCGTCTTCTTCGAAAATATTCCGTACTTCCCTTGTGATGTAATTCCTGACGTCTTTTTCTATCAAACCTAGTTCACGGTGGCTGCCAGCTGCTGCCACAAATGATTGGTAAGTTTTACTCGGTCTAATTCCAGCTTCCTCGTGGGTTTCGATGGTGCGATGCACGAACATGCTAAGCTCCCTGTATTGTTTGAGCATCTCAGCCTGGTCTGCACAACAAGGATGTGAGTGATTTAAAATAACTTTGGAAATTATCCAAAGACCAACATCCTTCATTATGTGTACATAAATTCTGGCTGGACAATTTAACCCAGCTGAAGGGTTTGTCTTCAAAGTTGGAGATATCTTTGATTTCCACCTCCCCTCTCTAGAGCATACAATTAGTTGATTCTTAATCTTGTCTTCGTCCCGAGTCGTGTTCCTTATTTTGGTAGAAAAACCGGCAAGTTTGGAATAATGTTTGTAGAACTTTCCAATTTCTTCTAGTATCTTGAAAATCATTCCCACCTTTGGGACAAATTTTCCATCCACAACACAGTTGGTCTGCATGGTGAACCGAAATCTTAATTACGGTGAAACAATTATATAGTGCTTAGGAAACAAAACAGAATATATTTGTCTAATTTTTTTAGAGTCCTTTCTGCTTATCGAACCGAAAACATGCACATGGTGAATCAACTCTTTAGTACTTACCGAACCAAAAAGTTACTCACAATTACTCACAATTACTCACAGTTACTCACAGTTACTCATAGTTACTCACACTCACAGTTACATATTATTAATTCAATTCAATTCAATTCAGATATAGATCACCTCAGTCCATTCAATTCACTTCAAATAAAATTAGTAATTTCATTCCATTGGATTAGATTCAAAATTCAATAATGCAAACCGCATTAAATTGATACGTTTCGGAAGAATTGTCCAAATTGCACTCATTCAACTGATTTGAAGTTGATTCATTCATTGTTTCAATTCAGAAGTGCAGATCGAAGAAGAAAACGAAGAAGAAGATGAACGACAAAGCTAATTAAGTTGAAGTCAATCAAAATCCATAATGCAGAGAAGAAAAACGCGAATAAAGGAGAGCAACGAATTTAATTAGGTTGAAGAAGAAGAAGAAGAAGAAGAAGAAGAAGAAGAAGAAGAAGAAGAAGAACGCGAAAAAGGTTGACGTTGTATGGAAAGGTTTACGTTGAGAAAGTTTGATCACGCAAAATAAGGATTAGGTTATATACGTTAGGATTAGGCGCGTGTACACAAACGAAGGTGTGGGACGTGGAGTGGAAAGGACTTGGATAACATCCATGTAATTTTTACATGGATATAGAGCTTTTCCATGTTATTAATTATTAAAACAAACAATATTTTAAATAATTTATATAATTAAAAAAAGATATTAAAAATAATTAAAAATTAATTTATATTTTAATATTAATAAAATACTAAAATGTACGTAATTATCCTACGTTACCAAAAAATGTATATGATGCTAATTATAAATATAAAAATCGAAATGTGATACTAATTACCTAATGGATAAACTACCAAACTTCATGTAGTTTTACCAGGATAAAAATATATTTATAAAGGAATTTTTTTTTTATAGAATAACATAACATATGAGAATTGAACTCATAATTTTAAAACATCTATAATAAATTTATCTTTGGTGTTTTCTTTTTTTTAGTGGACGATTTTTCAGATTTATTTTAATTGTGTTGGATGATTAAATGTCATTATCATCGAATAACATTATATGTTATGGACAACATCTAGTTAACTATATGCTGGATTAAAACAAAATTTATTTATATTTATTTATAATTGATTGGAAACAATTACTGATAAAAAAAAAATTACGTACATAGACATTCACATATACCAATTAATATATTTCAACAACTACACTTTTTTTGCCATTAAATAGAATTAAAATCAAGTATCCACCTACTACAGCCGACCAATAATGTAAAAATCTTTTCACCTTCTACTCTAAAAATGGGGTATCATCTTTGTTATGTAGATAACTTGAAATTGGTAGTTTAGGCTTGGAGAATTGGCCCAAGTATTAATTGGAAGAAGGTCTCCAACTTGGTGTGCGTTTGGGAGCCTCCGTCCGAATTATGTATGTGAGAGAATGGGGGTGGTACCTACAAAAACACTCCAATGTCTAAGTCAGCAAGGGGTTAAGCAGGTTTTTTTAGAGTACTGAAACTTAGAGATACCTGAGGGGTGTCAGTGTAATGGTGATCCAATAACCACCGTTGGAGTAGTTTCACTTTTGAAGGTGGTTAACCGTCCCTTTATCTTAGGGTTGTTGAGATATGGCTTCCAAAAGTGGGTCGAGAGATTTTAGGGATAGTTACTTATTTGAATAAGTGTTATCTGCCAGCTTTCCTTCGAACCCGACTTCTTCAGGAAGAAGTCTGTGTCGAATCCGACTTCTTCTAAGGAGGTCAGTAGGTAGCGAAGGCCAATCTTTGGATTGGGCCTTTTGGTTTATTTGGACCTGAGTCATAGCGCTGGGCTAGGGTATGAACAATGCCCCTACTCGAGTCCAATCTCTTTTGTTTATGAGTTGGATTCGAGTATTGAACTCGGGTCTGTAACCGACGTGATTTTTGAAACCGACGTGATTTAAAATTCTCCACCGTCGTGTCTAATCAAACGTCGCGTCCGTTGGAGTTTTCGTATTTACACGTGGGAGCAGTTACATTGGTAACGGAGCGTTTCTTTAATGATCGTGTCAATTTACCCTTATGCCCCTGCCGTGTTATAAATACTTTTTCCTCTCTTTTCTCTGTTTTCTTTTGTCTTCTGAAACTTTTTGCCTACACTCCTTGTCCTTTCCAAAGAAAATTTCTCTAGCTTTCCTTCTCGGAGTGCTTCGTCGTCGCTGTGACTGCTTCTCTTCGCGTCTGTAGATAAAGTTTTGTCCTTTCTACATCTTCTACTGTTAGTTTTTACTTTTGCATGTTGGAGGATTTTTTCGTGCTTTTTACTGTTCCCTTGCTTATGATACTCGCAAGTTAATTTGTCATGCTTGGTGGTTCTTTTATTTTGTCTTTTTTGAGGAGAGTATGCTTTGTCTTCGGGGAGTCCTGTTTCTTGATGATTTTTTTATTTTTCTTTGTAGGTCTTGTTACTTTTTCACCTACTTCTTCTTATTGGAAAGATGTCTTCTCATATCCCTAAGTCTCTGTCGAGGTGGGTAGATGATACCGTACCTGAGGAGGAACCTTTATTAGATACCGACTACCTGACCGAACTTCACATTCACCATAGAATTTGTAACTTAGAGGATGATGAGCCTAAATACGAACTGTTGGCCCTGGGTCCTGGAGACCGGGGTTGCTGTAGGAGGGTTGCTGATTATGACCCTCACTTTTTCTTCATGTATGATTGCTTCTTTACC
Source organism: Arachis ipaensis (assembly GCF_000816755.2). Taxonomy (NCBI): domain Eukaryota; kingdom Viridiplantae; phylum Streptophyta; class Magnoliopsida; order Fabales; family Fabaceae; genus Arachis; species Arachis ipaensis. Next base: position 8,274,496 of record NC_029785.2, read on the forward strand.
CGCCTGGGGGTTTCTTTACCTTTTTCCGATTTCGAAGTGAACGTATCGTCTCATTGTCGAGTTGCTCCCACTCAGCTTCACCCCAACTCCTGGGGTTTTATGAAAATTTATCAACTTGTCAGCCGAGAGCTAGACTTTCCCACTTCCATAAAGATATTTTTCTATCTTTTTCACCTGACTAAGCCGTTTAGTGGACAAAATAATAAGCAACAGTGGATATCTTTCCGGGCCATTCAAGGTCAAAATTTTTTTTCTATTTTTGACGATCTTTTCCATGATTTTAAGAAATTTTTCTTCAAAGTTCAAGATACAGAGGGTCACCATCCCTTTTTTCTTGAGGAAAACTCCAACCCCATATTTCCTCTCTATTGGTTAGAGGCATCTCCTGTAGAGAAGTATGGCCTGGACGATTTGGACGAAGTTGAGGAGGCCGTTGTGGGATTTTTCCGAGAAGCTTGGAGGAGAGCCCCCAATTTGGACACTAAAAGATTTCTTCTGGGTTCTCCGAGCTTTGTGCGGACCCAGCTAGGTAGCTTTTTCTTTTTGTAGTTGTTTCTGAATATTTCCCGACTAGTGATGTTTTTCGATTTGTGATGTTTCCCGACTTTGTAAACTAATTGTTTATTTATTTCTTCCTTCCAGAAATGGTGAAGAGTGGGTCTAGCGCTGCTTACCAGAAGGTCCAGGAGGCCAAAAGGAAGGCTCGAGCCCGAGCAGATGCTGTAAAGGGTACTGGTACTCCTCCTCCTCTTCCTCGTAATCTGGGGACATCCTCTCGGCCAATTATGGTAACTTCTGCTTCTGCTTCTTCTCTTCCTCCTCCTGCCCCTATTTCCCCAGCCGAACCTCTTCCCGAACTGGAGAAGAAGAAACAAAATACCTCGGAATCCAGTTCTGCTGCTGAAGAATCTAGCTTCGATGGTCCTAAATTCGTTTGGAAGTACATATTTCCTCATAGCCAGATTGCTATGGATGATGCTTCCCTTCGTAATCATCTTCAAGTCTTGGTTCGGGCAGGGGTTTGATCTGCTGGGGTTTGTACCGCTCTCCTCGATATCTTGGACATAACTCCTTTGAGTTCTTCTAAAAAAACTATAGAGGAACTTCAGGGGAGGGTTTTCCTTTACCAAGAGGAGGAAAAACGGCTTCAAGAGGAGGTGGCCTGGATGAAGGAGGAACTGACCAGGCTTCAAGAGAGGGAGAAGAAGCTCATGTGTCAGTGTGCTATGGTGGAGGGGTTGAAGGAGAAGGCGGAGCAGAATTATGTCAGACTTTTTGTTGATAACATTGATCTTCAAAAGCAGCTTGAGTTGAATCGGGAGGCCTATCAGGACTTGGAGGATATTTAAGGAACAAGTCGGAGTTATTGCTCCTGGCTTGGACCTTTCTCCCCTCCATCCTGACAAGATTGTTGTTGATGGAGCTATTGTCTTCCCTCCCCGTCCTGAGACGGATTCCGAGTTGAAGACTCGCGGACAAAGGTTTATTGAATCTCCTCCTCGTGGGGAGCAACAAGAGGGATACCTGCCGAGTTCTTCAGAGGCTTTGACTTCTCCTGCAGAAGAGACCGCTCCGACCCTTCCTACTCCTGCTGCGGATCCGAGCTCCTCTCCTTTGGATGTCCCCAATCTACCTTCCCAGTGATTTAGCTATGTTAAGGCCCGGCTTGTGGGCCCTTATTTGAACAATTTTATTTTTTATGTTTGTGGTGGTTGTTCTTGACTCTTTTTTCGACCTTTTTTCGGTCGTTAACAAAAAAATTGCTTTAATTCGCCCTTTTTTGGATAAGAGATTTAAGGTGTACTCTGTGTGTGCATGCTCTTGTTGCGATTCTTTAGGTTTTTGTGAAAAACCCTTTGTTTTTGAAAAAATCTTTTTGACTAGGCAGGCTGTTTTTGTCTAAGTTACTATATGATTTTCCTCATCTCTTTTTTTTATTCCTGCATATTCAATTTTTGTTTATTGAATTGCTTTCATGACTTAGGTTATTTTCGCGATGCATTTCTATTCTTCTCGGGTTTTCCGACTAATAGGTCGTAATGTTCCCGAGTTTTCATGATCGTCTTTTGTAACCTCTTTACACCGACTTGTACCTTGTTGTTTCATCCTACCGACCACTTAGGTCGGTCATAGGATTTTCACATTTTTTCGAGCTTAAATTGGCGTGTTTCGTAGAATAACAATAATGGAATTATAAAGAGATGTAATGAAAGATCTTTATTTATTGATGAAGGTAACTTTTGCTACTAGGGGAATCTTTAAGATTATTTTCCTCTAGCCTCCACTTTGATGCCTTGTTAAAACCCCTTCAGAAAATCCTTTTTTGGGAGAAAACTATGAAGTCGGGAAAAAGAGTACATCAGGGAGTGGAGTTCGCTTCTAACTATATTACCTCTTCATATTACAAGCATGCCACGACCTTGGAAGCTCGATACCGCTCAAGTCGGTTACCTTGTAGTATCCTTTTCCTAAGACTTCACTTATCTTATATGGTCCTTTCCAATTAGCAGCGAGTTTTCCTTCCTCCGACTTGTTGATGCCGATGTCATTTCTAATCAAGACCAAGTCATCTGGGATGAAGCTTCTTCGAATGACTTTTTTATTGTATCTGTTTGTCATCCTTTGCTTCAACGCTGCTTCCCTTATCTGGGCTTGTTCTCGGGCTTCAGGGAGTAGCTCAAGTTCTTCTTTATGTGTCTGGACGTTGCCAACCTCGTCATAGAATCTCACCCTGGGACTTTGCTCATTGATTTCAACTAGTATCATGGCTTCTATGCCATAAGCAAGTCGAAAAGGTGTTTCTCCTGTGGCAGACTGAGGTGTAGTCCGATAAGCTCATAGTACTTGAGGGAGTTCTTTAGTCCATGCTCCCTTTGCATCTTTCTTCAACCCAGCTAGTATAACCTTGTTGGCTACCTCAGCTTGCCCATTTGCTTGTAGGTGCTCTACCGAGGTGAACTGATGCTTGATCTTCATGATGGCTACCAAGTTTCTGAAGGTAAAGTTGGTGAACTGAGTTCTATTATCAGTGGTGATGGAGTGAGGGACCCTATACCTTGTAATGATGTTCTTGTAGAGGAACTTCCGACTTCTCTGGGCTGTGATGGTGGCTAATGGTTCTGCTTTGATCCACTTTGTAAAGTAGTGTACTCCCACTATTAGATACTTCAATTGTCCAGGTGCTTGGGGGAAGGGCCCTAGTAGGTCCAATCCCCACTTTGCAAAATGCCATGGGGAAGTTATGCTAATGAGCTCCTCGGGGAGAGCGACGTGGAAGTTTGCATGCATTTGGCATGGCTGACACTTCTTTACGAACTCGATGGCATCTTTTTGTAAGGTCGGCCAATAGAATCCGGCTCGGATGACTTTTCTGGCCAAAGACCTTGCTCCTAGATGGTTTCTGCAGATTCCACTGTGGACCTCCTCTAAAACTTCTATTGTCTTTGAGGTTGGAATGCACTTCAACAGTGGCGTTGATATTCCTCTTTTATAGAGGATAATATTCACCAAGGTGTAGTTTTGTGCCTCCCTCCAGATTTTCTTGGCCTCTTTTTCCTCCTTGGGTAGGATGTCGAATTTAATGTATTCGATTAATGGGTTCATCCATCCGAGGTCTAATCCGGATACCTCAAGGACATCTTGTTTACCCCCTGTTTTTGTGACCGAGGGTTCTTGGAGAGTTTTCTGGATCAGGCTTCTATTATTCCCTCCTTGTTTGGTACTTGCTAACTTGGAGAGGGCGTCTGCTCTACTGTTGAGATCCCGAGTTATGTGTTTGATCTTGGTTTCCGAGAACCGCCTAAGATGTTCCAAAGTTTTGTCCAAGTACCTCTTCATATTGGGGTCTTTAGCCTAATACTCCCCATTGATTTAAGAGGTCACCACCTGAGAGTCGCTGAACACAACTACTTTGGTCGCACCGACTTCCTCTGCTAGCCTCAGCCCAGTGATCAAGGCTTCATATTCTGCCTGGTTGTTGGAGGCCGAGAATTCAAATTTGAGGGAGACTTCTATTTGAGTTCCCTCTTGATTGACCAACATTATGCTTGCACCTCTTCCGACCTTGTTGGAAGAGCCATCCACGTATAACTCCCACGCTGTGGAGGCTTCCTCTTGATCTCCTGCATATTCTGCTACGAAGTCGGTGGGGCATTGGGCTTTGATTGCTGTCCGAGTTTCATACCTAAGGTCGAACTCGGATAGTTCTATGGCCCATTGAACCATTCTGCCCGCAATGTCTGTCTTTTGAAGTATTTACTTCATGGGCTGGTTCGTTCAGACTTTTATTGTATGAACTTGAAAAAGAGGTCGTAGCCTTCGGGAGGCTACTATTAAGGCATACGCAAACTTGTCGAGTTTTTGATACCTTAACTCGGGGCCTTGTAGGACTTTGCTGGTGAAGTATACTGGATGCTGCCCAACCTCGTCTTCCCGTATTAGGGCTGATGCTATAGCCTTGTCAGCTACAGACAAATACAAGGCGAGTTCCTCCCAATTTTAGGTCGGGTCAGAATTGGAGGTTGGCTTAAAAAGCATTTGAACTCCTGGAATGCTTCTTCGCATTTAGGGGTCCATTCGAATCGGCATCATTTTCTGAGTAGGGAGAAAAGTGGTAGGGATCTTAATGCTGATCCTGCCAAGAACTTGGAGAGAGCTGCAAGTCGGCCGTTCAGCTGTTGGACCTCCCTCAAACAAGTCGGACTTTTCATTTCTAGGACTGCTCTATACTTATCAGGGTTAGATTCTATCCCCCTTTGTGTTAGCATAAACCTTAGAAATTTTTCAGCCTCTACAGTAAAGGTGCACTTTGCGGGATTCAATCTCATCCCGTGCATCCTTACAGTGTTGAAGACTTGCGAGAGGTCGGCCTCATCCTTGGTTTTTACTATCATGTCGTCTACATAAACTTCTATTAGATTTCCAAGGTGAGGTGTAAACACCTTATTCATCAGCCTTTAGTATGTGGCTCCTGTATTTTTTAACCAAAAAGGCATAACCATATAGCAATAATTTGCTCTAGGCGTGATAAAAGATTTTCTTGATCCAGCTTGTACATCGAAATTCGGTTGTATCCCGAGTAAGCATCCATGAACAACAAGTATTGATATCCTGAGCTAGAATCTACTAGGGTATCAATATTTGGAAGTGGATATGGGTCCTTTGGACACGCCTTGTTCAGGTCGGTTTAGTCGACGCACATTCTCCACTTGCCATTCTATTTCTTGACTAACACTACATTTGCCAGCCAAGTCGGATATTTGACCTATCTGATGAAGCTGGCTTCTAGGAGGGCTTGTATTTATTCTTCCACCACTTGAGCCCGTTTAGGTCCAAGCTTCCGTCTTCTCTGCTGAACAGGTTGTGATCCAGGGTAAACTGACAACTTATGCGGCATGAGCTCGGGATCTATTCCTAGCATGTCGGAGGCTTTCCAGGCGAAGAGGTCAGAATTCTCTTGTAGGAGCCTTATGAGCTTCTGCTTCAAGTCTTCTTTTAGGTTGGCTCCTATGTTGTTGTTCTTTCCTTCCTCCTTTCTGATTCGTACCCCTTCAGTTTTTTCCCCAGGTTGTGGTCGTAACTCTTCTTTAGCTCGGACTCCTCCAAGCTCAATGGTGTGGACCTCCTTGCCTTTTCCTCTCAGGTTTAGGCTTTCATTGTAGCACTTTCTCACCAATTTTTTATCTCCCCTAATGGTTGCAATTCCCTCTAGTGTTGGAAACTTCATGCAAAGATGGAGAGTAGATACCACTGCTCCGAGCCGATTTAGGGTGGCTCTGCCTATCAAAGCATTATAGGCTGAGCCGACATCAATGACTATGAAGTCGATGCTTAGAGTCTTGGATTTCATCCCCTTTCCAAAAGTGGTGTGTAGTGGTATGAATCCTAGTGGCTTTATTGGCGTATACCCCAGCCCGTATAGGGTATCAGGGTAAGCTCTTAGCTCATTTTCGTCCAACCCCCAGCTTGTCAAATGCTGGTTTAAACAGGATGTCGGTCGAGCTCCCTTGATCTACCAGGGTTCTGTGTAGATGGGCATTGGCAAGATTCATGGTAATTACTACCGGGTCATCATGTCCGGGAACAATGCCCTGCCCATCTTCTTTGGTAAAAGAGATGGTTGGGAGGTCGGGCGATTCGCTTCCGACCTGGTAAACTTCCTTCAGGTGTCTCTTGCGAAATGACTTGGTGAGACCTCCTTCTGAAAATCCTCCTGAGATCATATATATGTCTTTCCGGGGTCTGTGGTGGTGGGTCTCTTCGGTCCTCCTCATCTCGCTTTCTCTTGCCATGATGGTCCGACCTTTCCATGAGATATCTGTCAAGCCGACCTTCCCTGGCTAGCTTTTCTATCACATTCTTCAGGTCGTAACAATCATTTGTTGAATGACCATATAGCTTATGGTATTCGCAATATTCGCCACGACTTCCCCCTTTCTTGTTCTTGATGGGCCGAGGGGGAGGTAGCTTTTCAGTGTGACAAATTCTCTTGTAGACATCGACTAGGAAAACTCGTAGAGGAGTATAGGAGTGGTATCTCCTGGGCCTTTCAGGCCCGACTTCTTCTTTTTTCTTGGTCTCCCTCTCCCTCTCCTTTGATGGGTGAGAGTGCCCAGGTCGCCAGCTTGGTTCTCGCAGCCTGGCGTTTTCCTCCATATTGATGTACTTCTCAGCCCTTTTCTGTACATCACTCAAAGAAGTCGGTGCCTTTTTGAGATGGACTGGGAGAAGAGGCCTTCTCGGAGTCCATTTACTAGGCCCATAATCACTACCTCTGTAGGCAGGTCTTGGATCTCTAGGCATGCCTTGTTGAACCTTTCCATGTAGTCTCTCAAAGGTTCTCCGACCTCCTGTTTTACCCCCAGGAGACTCGGTGTATGCTTTACTTTATCCTTCTGGATTGAAAATCTTATAAGGAACTTACGCGAGAGGTCGTCGAAACTGGTGACCACCCTTGGGGGGAGGCTATCGAACCACTTCATCGCTACTTTCGTCAAAGTCGTAGGAAAGGCTTTGCTGCGAGTAGCATCAGAGGAGTCGGCTAGGTACATCCAACTTTTGAAATTGCTCAGGTGATACTTTGGATCGGTGGTCCCATCGTACAGGTCCATATCGAGGCTTTTGAAGTTCTTTGGAACTTTTGCCCTCATTATGTCCTCACTGAACAGGTATTCTGACCCCAATGGAGAGTCTTCTCGGTCACTACGAGAATTTTGACCTCGGAAATTGGATTCCAACCTCAAGAGCTTTTCTTCAAGCTCTTTTTGGCGCTCGACCTATCTGCTTCTCGCTGTCGCTCTAGTTCTTGTTCTAACTGCTCCAGTCATCCCTGATGGCCGTGGAGTAATCCCATGAGGTCGGCAGCATGAGGCTGCCCCCCTTTTTCTGGTCCGTACACCTTGGAGGGAATCCCCCTAGGGTCTTTTTCACCAGAAGGGCCTTCGTGGTGCTGGGCACCTACTCCGTGCAGGATACTATAGCCCTGTCGTTGTTGGCTGCATCTAACTACTCTTGCTCTAAGTCAGATGCCGTGTGCCCATTCGAAGGCTGGTCGTCCACTATTACTGGATGATCGTTCAGGTGGTCTCCCGTAACGGCACCAATGTTATGTGGGTAACCTGAAACTGGTGGTTTGGGCTTGGAGGATTGACCTAAGTATCAATTGGAAGAAGGTCTCCGACTTGGTGTGCGCCTGAGAGCCTCCGTCCGAGTTATGTATGTGAGAGAATGGGGGGTGGTACCTGCAAAGACACTCCGATGCCTAAGTCAGCAAGGGGTTAAGCAGGTTTTTTTAGAGTATTGGAACTTAGAGATACCTGAGGGGTGTCAGTGTATTTATAATGGTGATCCAATAACCACCGTTGGAGTAGTTCCACTTCTGAAGGTGGATAACCATCCATTTATCTTAGGTTATTTAGATATGACTTCGAGAAGTGGGTTGAGAGATTTTAGGGGCAGTTACTTATTTGAATAAGTGTTATCTGCCAGCTTTCCTTCGAGCCCGAGTTCTTCGGAAAGAAGTCCGTGTCGAATTCGACTTCTTCTAAGGAGGTCGGTGGATAGCGAAGGCCAATCTTTGGATTGGTCCTTTTGGTTTATTTGGACCTGAGCCATAGCGCTGGGTCAGGGTATGAACAATCTTATTTTTCTTCTTTATTTTTGAAATTTTAGGTATTCTTTGTTTATATTTTTTTTAAAATATATATTTAAATATTTTTTAAATAAAAAAATACTTTATTAAAAAAAGCTCTTTTTGTCAACCAAAAAAATCAGTTCAACACTTAAGGTGTGTTTGGCAACCACGTTTGAAGAAGAAAAGCACGTTATAGTTTCTTGAAGGCTTCATTTTTTCGTTTGGCTAATTTTCTTCTCTACAAATGCAAAAGTGATTTTTTTCATAAAACTACTTTACAAGAAGCAATAATTTCTAGCTTCTCCGTCGGGCTTTTAGCCACTACATTTTCTATATTTATTTTTCTTTTACCAACTTTATCCTTTATACATGTTATTACATTATTTATAGAATTCTTATTATTTTTCTCCATATAAGCTTTTTTTTAATTATTAATTATTTATATTTTTTATTTATTTTATCAAAATCAATTTTGGTATAGAATTGCCAAACATAAATCATGTTACCACAAACTTACTTCTACCTAAAATTAATTTTATAAAATTACTTTAATTCAAACTCTAGTTTGACAAATCACAATCCAAACACACACTTATTCTATTTTCCTATCATTTGTAATACCCAGAATTTTTAAATAAATCTTATTATAAATTAATATCAAATATGATTCGATTTTAGATGAATTGTATTTATATCATTTAATACTTTAAGTTAAAGATAAAGAAAATTGATTATATTCCCATGTATTCTCAATTAGAGTAATTTATTGATAATCAATTAGTATTTTTATACCACAAATAATATTTTAAAGTAATTTTAGAGATAAAATTAGTTTTTCAAATATTAATACTTTATACTCCAATTTTATTAAAATCACCAAACTATCCCTATACCTATTTTTTTTTACCAAAATCCTAAATTCCCAAAATATCACCCTAACCCTAATTTTCCCAAAAACCCAGCCGCCTTATCTCCTCAGCCACCAAACACCTTTTCTTCCCTAAGCCCACACAGCATATTCAGGAAGAGAAAAAAAAAAGAAAAGAAAAAGAAGGAAAGAGAGATGAGGTACCAAAGGAAGAGAAGAAAGGGAGTGGGGAGAAGAGAGGGAGATGGCGCCGATGGGCATCACTGCCACCGTCGCCGTCGTTGTGCCGTCGGGAGGGTCTGAGAGAGCGAGCACAGAGTTGAGGGGAGCAGAGAAGCCGTTCGCCACTGCTAGACTGCCGTCGCCAGCGATTCGCCGGCGCTGAAGCTCGTCACTGCTGCGTCGCCACCGCGCCGGGGTGCTGCTGTCGAAGCCACTCTTGCCGCCGCTACTACTAGGGTTTGTCGTCGTCAAGCCCCGCGTTGCCACCGCTAGAGGAGTTTCGTGCGTCGCCGCTGCCATCGCCGCTGGTGTGGTCGGAGCCGCCGTCGCTGGTGAGAGAGAGAGAGACTAGCCAGTTCTGCTTCTGGTTTCTAAGATCTGACAAGAACCCCACTGCCACTGCTGGAGTTGCTGTTGCTGTTGCTCTGGCTCCATTTTGAACCGTTAGAACCGCTACTGTTTTGGTAAGCCCTAACCCTGCTTCAACTTCTTTATCCGTTAAGTTTACCTTTACCATGAGAGTTGTCGCGAGGTTGCCTGTGCCAGGTTATACGGTCACCGTGAGTCTCTCTGCCGCCGTCCAAGCTGCCACCAGAAGGATCCACTACAGCCTCCTCTGTTCTTGTCTTCGAATCAGTACTGCCCTTTTCCAGTTTCAATCCCAATTCTACTATTTCTGAATATGTAACTCCTCAATCCTTACTCTGTTTCCATTTTGTTTCTTAGTCTTTTTCTATTCTGAATAAGGAAAACCTATGTTTCTGTTTAACACTGCTGCTCTGCCTTCCTTGTTTGCTGATGGAATTATCATAGGTAATAGTATTAATGGTACTAACGAGCTATTAGAGTTGATGCCGCTGCTGAAATTAACAAAAAGGGAAGGGAGTTACCGTGTTTAACCTATGTGAATTCAAGCTAGTCGAGGTAGGGGCGCTTTTCTTAAACTTGTTTTACCTTCCAGAGTTGTTTTAAATCGATATTAATGCGTAAGATATATTTTTGTGATTTCGCAAGTCTTATGAATTGAATTGAGTTGCTTTTGATGAATGAGATTATTAGTTTGACTGATAAACTAATCGATTGAGAAAGTTGGATATTTGGATTAATTGATTGATGTTGTTAAAGTGGTTTTCCTTAAATTATTAGAGAAGATTTATTATTGCCTTTTAGGTTAATTTTGGAAACGATTTGATTTTAGAAAAGATTTAATATTGAAATCTGATTTGATATTAAACCCGATTGGATATCGGAATTTGATTTTAAAATAAATTTGAGAAGGACTTGATATTTGAAAACGGGTTATTTATTGAGAATGATTTGCTATTTTGGAAATGATTTTAAACATTATATGTTTTAAGATTGATTTATTTATCAAAGAAAGAATTGTGTTTTGGATAGGGATTGTTAATGAACGGGATGAAAAGAAGGATGATGAGGATTGATGAGGATTTTCTTTGAAATATGATTTTTGAATGAATTTGGAAATGAGATTTGGATTGATGAATGATTATGACGTTGAGAATGTTGAGATATGATCTTTGAATTATTCATATGGCTTATGAATTTGAAATATCTGAGATATGAGGTTCCTTAGATTAAGTGCCGTGGCTTGCCACCACGTGTACCAGGTTGAAAACTCGATACTCTGTTGACCCTACGACGTAAGTGTGACCGGGCACTATATAAATTCCCGGGAATGTTACCTCCATTGAGCAATATTGATTATTTGAGAAAAAGCTATGCATAGACTCTTGGGGATGCACGTCGGGGGACAGTCTAAGGACAATTCAGACTTGTCGGGTTGGCTGGATAACCGACAGATGAGCCTCATCAGCCATAGGACAGGCATGCATCATATGCTTTTGTATGCTTTGCTTGGGTTTGAACTTGTTTTGGTTTGCCTAATTGCTAAACTGTTCTTAACTGCTACTTGAACTATTTGCTGTAACCGCTTCCTACTTGTGCTTTCCTTGTCTGTCTTGCCTGTGTTTGTCCTGGCGTGCTACATTTGAGAATGGACTTTGGTACTAAATTAATGATTGTGTTGTTTGTTTGCGTGGTTGGTTTCTGATTGAGATTTGCTTATGAGAAAAGAAAGATTTTGGATTTCTGAAAATATTAAACACTGTTTCTTTGAAAAGATTTTGAACGATTAGCTATTGGATTTTAAAAAGGATTCATAAGTCAATGATAATCACTGAATTTGAAAACATACAGTTTTTTTATTGAATATCTTCTTATGACAACTTTAAAACTCCGTGGTGAGACCGTGTGGCTAGGTTCTCACCCCCTATAGCTTTACCTTTTCAGAAACCAGATGAGGAAGCATTATGGAAAGTTATACTGCGTTTGGTTTATATATGTTGCTGTATTAATTAGATTATTTTTTTCCCTCGTCTTTGTTATTACAAGTTTGTAAGAGGGATAGGAATTGTATGTTTTATATGTATAATATATTGAGTTATTATGTAAGGAGTTTTGTATATGAATCTATGACTGCTTGTATTTTTCTTAAGATAAAGTATTTAGTTCTAGTTTTCAAAGAAATCAGCGATACAGTATCGAGTCACAGGCTCCTATTTTATTATTTAGTATGTAAAGTAGTCGTAATACTTCTTTCTATCAGAATAGCGTAACCGGAAGCATAACTTCTAATAGTGAGGGTGTTACATCATTGATGATGATCCGTATCATCCTATCAAACGTGCCCATCAAAGAAATCGAAAACATTAATGATATAACTGCTTGACTAAAGATTGATAAATGATCCTTCTTGGGAAGTAATTCGTTTGATGAGGTTGTACGTTGTAGACCTCTATCTGTATCATTGGCCACTGTGATTGGACGCATTTTCAATAAAAAAAAAAAATACTTGAGAGAATAAAGTGTAATTTATTATCTTTAATTTTTTAAGTGGGATCAAAATTAAATAAAAAAGAGAAAGTAATAAAGGATTAAATTAAACACTTGACAGCATCCAGTTTTTTTTACGGGAGAGGATTCACTCTCGATTGAAATGCCTCTTGCGCTTAAAACTTTCCTAGTGTTATTAGACTCACATGTATTTAATAGTTAGTGATTAAACTAGTTAATTATCGTCATAGTTACGCAGTTTTTAGAATTAGTTAGAGCTAATCCGCTTGTTATAAACCAATAAAAATGGTTGATAATGAGAGCCACTTCAATAAAAATGTTTAAACTGTCGTTTTTTAAAGATGTTTTTTTTTAATTAAAATTTAATACATATAATTGATTAAATTATATTATTTTTGTCAAATTAAATTAGACAAATTAATTTGATCGAAAAATTAGTAAATGAAATTTTAAATCGATCTAAATTAATATTTATTTTTATAAATCGATTTTTTGACCAAATCAATTTATCTTATCTAATTATGATAAAAATAACATAGTTTAATGAATTATATATATTGAATTTTAATTATTTAAAAATATCTTTAAAAAAAGACGTTTTAAACATTTTTATCTAAGTAGATTCCAAAAAAATTTAGTTAAAATCAACCAAAATTTGTTTTATTTAACTTTCATGAATTACTATAGTAATTAATGAATACTAAGGCCCAGTTTGGAAAAACAGTTTAATTAAGCTACTTTTAAAAAAATAGCTTAAACAATAAATGACTATATTAAAAGTAGCTTATAAATAAGTTATATTGTGTTTGGATTTTTAGTTTTTAAAGTGCTTATTTTATAAAAATGTGATAAAAAGTAGTAGTATTATGAAAGAAGTCATTTTTTTAACTTCTCTATAAGCTCCTAAATAATTTCTTAGAAAGCTGCAATTTGGTTTTGAAAATTGCACCAAATATTAATACTACTATTTTTTATAAGTCAAAAACTAAAAAAAAATACTTTTGAAGCTTTTCAAATGGAACCTAAATAAGATAACTTCTGAACTGTTGTTTTTGTTTTAATTTTTCGAATCATTTATTTTTTTTCATCACCAAAGAATACCGCATCTGATACTAGAGAGTATAGACAGGGGTGAGCACGGGTCGGTTTGGTTCGGATTTATGATAAAATTAGAATCGAACCGATCAAAATGTAATTGGTTCGGTTTGGTTCGGATTTACATTTTTTTGTACATGTATCCGAACCAAACCAAACCGATTAAGAACGGATTGGTTCGGTTCGGATAATTGGGTACCCGATGACTTTGAAATTCATAAAAAAAAACCAAATTTTTATCTTAAAAATTCAACAAGTACAATAAACATGTAACATCAATAGAAATAATCCAAACATGTAAACACCAAATACATTAAAAACTAAATTCATTAAAATCCAAACATATTAATAATGAATAATCATTGTCTAATGAAAAAGCCGTATATATTTTTTTAGTTTTTTTATTTAATTAATATATGATCGGGTTCGCGGATTGATTCGGGTTCCGCACCCCCAAAATCGATACCCGAATCAATCATTAACAAAAGTCATCGGTTTGATTCGAATTGGACCCCGTTAATTTCAGAACCAATTTAATTAGTTCGATATTTAGACGAATAATCGAGTACCCGCTATTCGTGCTCACCCCTAAGTACAGACGTGATGCGAAATTCACATAATGGGTTTTCATGTCTATATAGCATACACTGGTGCAGAACCTACAAGGTTGAGCATGTTTCCTATGATAATTAAGTAGCTTCCATGGTGATGGGGGTATATTTGTGCTAAGTCCCTTAGTTTTTTATTAAGACAGTTTTTGTTAAAACAGTAAAGTACAATATCGATAATACCTACAAATAAAAGATACAAAATCTAAAAAATATCAAACTATGAAGACAGAGTCCTAAAAGAAAGAAAAGGAAAATTAAATCCCAAGGGTCCTCGTAATTATCTGCATCGCTCTTTTGATCGTGGTATCAGTGTAGAGGACACGGATTCCATGGGCCGTGTGTGTTTGGCGTTTCGGTACGCATAACACTTAATTTTGGCATATTGGTACGCCAAAAGACGAGAGTCGTTGAATCTTTTTTATTTTTTTTGACGGTATAGATTACTTGTTATTTCTTTCTTTTGATTGGCTATTAACTATTTTTGTATAAGAGGGATTGTTTTGTAAAATTTAATTTTTTGCTGGTTTTTTTGTTAGATCTGAAAACTAATGGGGTTATGTAGAAAAAATTTATGAATTCTTAAGTTAATTATGGTTAATGATTGTGTATTTCGTTTTTTCTTAATTACCAAATTGAAACAAAAATGCACACTCTCTCACCGCCCGTATTCCAGCGCACTCAGCTACCTCCACCGGGGGATTGAGCTCACATTTCGGGTCGTTCCAACCCAAATACAGTTAAATGCGGTTACGGGTTTGAATCATCAAGCTTCTCGCATGGAGTCGGGTCAACCCGAACGGACTGGCTGAGCGCATGCGCCATCCTATCCAGCAAGGTCGACTCTCAAAACGAGGACTCAAATCCCGCAGCTACTGAGAGAACATAGCCGCCTTGAACGACTACAAATCCACCGTAACAGACTTGAACCTAGTCCACGTCAGCGACGAAAAAACGCTTTCTCCAAAGCCGCTCACGTATCTCAGACCTATCGCCAACACCGATGCACGGCCCGAAGCTATGGACCCACAATAACTTTGTAGCAAGGAGAGCGAATTTCACAACAAGATCCTCTTTTTAATTCATTTGCAAAATTAAAATTAATTAATCCTTTGGAATTTTAATGAATAGTTGTGTTTGATATGTTGGATAATTACTCTTTTGAACTTTTTGTTAAACAAAAAGTTAAAAGTAAAGTTGGTCAGATTTGTCTACTGGTCATTAATTTTTGAAGTTTTGATAAGAATGAAATACTCTATAAAAAAAATCATAAATGAATTTTACATTCTAAATTAATCTTATATTCTAAACTAATTATTATAAACTAAGTGTGTGTTTGGATTAGAGTTTGCAAACGATATTTTGTATAAAATTGCTTTTATAAACTTGATTTTGATAAAAAATGAGTTGGTGTTAATGTGATTTATGTTCGATAATTTTGTATCAAAATAGATTATAATAAAATAAATGTTGTTTGGATTACATTATTTAAAATTACGTTTAGACAAAAATTACTAAAAAGGACGTGAGTTTATATCATTCAAATTTATATTATTTTAACACTTTTTGACTAGAATTACTTTTAAAAAGAATTTAAATTTATGTATTAAAAATTAGTACCAATTTGTTATAATTTGTTAGTATTCTTCTTTAGTACTCTTTTTATATTTAATTATAACTTCTTAATTAAAATTTAACAAAGAGTACTAATAATAATATTAAAAAATATTTGTTTGTAAAGCATAGCTATGAAAAAAAATTCAAGACCTCTATGATTGTTTTTGGTATTTTTATTGTAGATGAAATTGAATGGCAAAATTGGTAGAATGTCAGTTAATTTCTTAATTTATGAAGTGAATGCGGAAACTAAACGCAAAAGTTACAATTTATTACTTCTGGTAAACAGGAGTTCAAACCCAAAATCATGTTCGCGTGTTCAGACGAAAAAAATTAGCCAAACAAAAACTACAGCGTTAAAAAAGATTGAACGCACTTCTTGTGCTTCCAACACCCTAGGTAATTCGGTTCAATTAATTTTATTAATTATAGTTATATGATATCAAATAATTTTATTAACTATAGTAAGATATCATATAAAATTAGTAATTTTTTAGAATAATTGTATAAATTATAATAATATAATTTAAAAAATTAGTTAATTTTTTAGTAATTTCATAAATTATAGAAATATGATATGAGAAATTAGTAAATTTTTTAAGTAATTTTATTAATTATTTTAAAATGATATGAGAAATTAATAATTATGTTAAATTAATTTTATTAACTATAGTAATATGTCATGAAAAATTATTAATTACTAGTGTATGTTCCCGTATACTGTACGGGATAATTAATAAAAATATATAAAAATTTTTTATTAAAAGAGATTAAACAAAAAATATATAAAATAATTATTATTATTATAAATATTTTATAAAATTATAATTAAAATCAAAGTTTAATTAATTTTATTAAAAATATTAAAAATAATTAGTATTTGTCTTAATTGATTTAGATTGGTTGAGTGGTCATTTCACGCGTCTACCTAAGTAAGTATTAGAGTTTCGAATCCCGCCTTGTGTATGTAACAACTTCTTGGCTAGCAGCAAAGCCTTAATAAATTGAAGAAAATACAGTGAAAGAAAATAGTATTTATTTTGAAAGTAAAACAATTCTCATTGATGATAGCAATACTTATGGAGATTTGTCTTTGTTAAAATTTAACTCTGACAATTTTATTTACTGTATCATATTCATTCGGGAAGTCAAAGTCAAACAATATGATCAACGTTGTTACCAGTTAAAATTTTATATTTCATGACATGATTTTTAAGCTTCTAAACTTATAAACTTATGTCATTACAAAAGCTATTAGATTGATTAATATTTCTTGGTAATATTACCAAAACACCATTGTTGAGTATATTAGTTTGTGTAAAAAGAAATTATAATAACTTTTATTATTCAATATATAATTTATTCTATTGAAAAATGAATTATTATTCCTAGATTGATAAATATATTTTTTCTATTTTTATATCATTTTATGTGGCAATAATTGCCATTAAAAAAAACAAATGATTACACTATCTTATAATATGCTTTACAAAATAATTTTTTATTTTAAAATTAATTCTGGTTAATAAAAAATTCAAAATATTTTCTTACACAAATTTAAATTTAAATTTGAATTCGGAATTGATTAACAACTCACCTTTTTTTTAATTTTAATAATAAAAACAAAATTAGTTAGGTACAAAATATTCAATATTTAATAATTTCAATCATTTAATATATATATT
>NC_029785.2:8292612-8308824 GCF_000816755.2 Arachis ipaensis
ATGACACTTCGAATAATTAATTCAATAGAATTAAACTTAAACGAATAAGATGATTCAATTAATTATACAGATAATAGTATATTTATAAATATTAATAACAAAAATAGTCTCATTAATGTAAATGACCAATACAATAATTATATGAAAAATAAATAATTACATAATTGCATAATTTTCAAGATCCTATATGATTGAATTTAATGGACAAATTCAAAAATATCTATATGATAACGTCCAAATATTTCAGCATAATGTAAATCATACTATAATTTTATATATCATATTATAACTTTAAGTCAACTCCTTAAACACATGAAGTACACATGATAAAAGAGAATATTACAAAATAAAATTATAGTAAGATTATTTAAAAATACCGTAAAAAAGACACATCTCTTTTGTTAATCAAAAGTTTGAAGGAAAAAAATATGCACCTAATGATGAGCAACTAAAATAGACAAACAACTTTAAAAAATATAAAAAAATGAAATGTATAAGTAATGATAAAAGAAATAAAAATGAAATAAATTACAAAAATTGTACTCTAAAGTCCTAAGCACAGGAGATCAAAGAGAGAGAGGGAGAGAGAGAGAATGAACGAGTAGAAAACACATTATGATTTCGTATAAATAGATGTCTTTGAAAAAAAATAAACTAATTAAATTAATTCATGTATTTCGTTATCATATTTATTATTTATTAAAATAATTTAATATTTACTCCAATCAAATCAAATCAAATCATTAATATAATTAATTAAATTAATTAATTGATATAATCAATTATAATTAATCAATTTATATAAATTACAATAAATTGTGAGATTTGAATGTTTAATCAAATTAATTAATTGATATTATTAATTAGTTATAATTGATTTACTTTACAGAATTAAAAGAAATAAATCGAAAATACTTTCAGAAGCATGCCACGTCAGCTCCATCATTAAGTGCAGAAATCTGATTTTTATATAATAAAATAGATATAGAATATTAATCATAATAAGATACTATAAAAATTAGCACAAATAAAGAGTAAAATAAGATAAATATATTTTGCTACACAAATAAAAACCTCACATAAATTCTAAATTAGTAATTTAAAGAGTAATTTAATTAATTTTATATATATATTGAAAATTAATAATTTTATTAACTATGGTTAAATGATATAGAGAATAAATTTTTCAATTAAAATTTTTGTAATATTTTCTAAAAATTATTTTGTTTTTCACAAAATCTAATAAAAGAAAGACAAAAAAAAAAAGAGTGATATTTGTATATATAAGATAAGAGTAATATTTTTTTTACCAAAGATAGGAAAATTCAAATCTGCGATCTCTTAGATGAGTACAGGGAGACTATGCCATTTGAGTCATAATTCATTGTCAATAAGAGTAATATTTAGATATATAAAACATATCTTTGTACATAAACCAATACAAAATAAGAGACTAATTTTAGAATATTCAGGTGTACTTACAATATTCTAATATTTGTATCCACGTATATTTTAATATGATATCAGTATCATTTTAAAGATAATATCTAATACAAATTTTAATTTTTAATTTTAATTTATTTTAGTTATTATAAAAGTAAAAAATAATATTCAAAATTAATCCCATTAAACTGCTCAATAATTTATTTATAAAAAGATATAATTGTATTTGTATAAATGATAATTCATGATTTAAAAGATATAATTAATTGTTAAAAATTGTCGAATCTCATTTTAAGTTTTGGCGGAATATTCTTTTAAGCTTTGACGGAATATTCGAAACCGCATTTGAGAGAAACAGGAACAGTGTGGGTGTGTAGCCATGGCGAATCAGCAGAATTTGAAGGAACAGTACAAAACATTCTAAACCAAGAAACTCTCAAATAGGTCTTCCTCGGTGACAAAGGTGGTGTTGGCAAAACTACATGCAGCTCAATACTCACATTCTTCTAGCCATTATTCACGACTCTGTTCTCATAATCTCCACCGACCCAACTCAGTGAACTCAATCTCAGCGATGCTTTTCAACAATGATTCACAAAGACTCCAAATTTGGTCAATAGCTTCACCAATTTCTATGCTATGGAAGTGAATCCCACTATTGAGCATAAGGATGTGGGCACTTCTAAAGGGATGGACGGTATGAGTTACTGAAATTTTCAGTGGAATGTGAGCAATGGATTTCAGGCATGCCCAATAAAAGGCTGCCGAAGCCACCATGACTGAGCCAGGGAGGAGAAGGAGTTGGTAGCGCGAAGAAGAAGCGAAAAGGAGAGGTCTTGGAGATTCAGTCGTTGTTAGCGTTGGAGATAATGGAGGAGGCTGTGCGAGCTTACGACGGCAGAGGAAGGGGAGGAAGAAAACTTGGAGGAGAATGTTAATAGCAGTAATAGATAATTAAATATGAGTAATCATTTAAAAAATAAAAAATAACCCCATTATTTTATGTGTAATTGCAAAAAGGATCTTCAGAAAATAAATATTTTTATTTTGATACTTTTTGGCTGATGGGTACGCCAAACACGTTTTTGACGTTTCGGTGTGCTAACAGAGCGCATACCGAATTCGTGCCCCAGTGTAGATGACGATGTGCCTCTCTAACAGCGCTGTTATTAGTGCGAATTTGCTGGCAGTGCAAATGATAACTTTGAATTATTGTTCCATAAACATCAAATAACCTAAGAATTAAAAATAAATGATAACTCATTAATTTTTTAAGAAAATTTGGTAGAATTTTTCTTAGAATCAGAGGCCAAACATAATTTTCATATTTTACAAAGTAAACAATTTTATTAATAATATGGATATTCAATAAAATTCACCTTTAAATAGAGGTATCTATTAAATAATATTCTCATTTTTCTCAAATTAAACGATTGCATTACAATTTTAAGCAATCAAATTATCAATCAACCATTCAATCCTAACTTTATCAATACATATCTCCTTATTACTATGCAATTAACACCTAAACTAGCTAACTTAAACAATTCCATTAATAATATTTTTAAAAATTGTTAAGAATCAGAATTTGAATAATTAGATTTAATTAGGTTTTGAATAATTACAATTAGGCAAATAACCTCCACACAAACCCTAATCCCTCTCTTTCAAGCTCCACCGTCTCTCTAATTGCAGGCCGTGCCACTTCGTCGCGTCTCCATCGCGCTACCGCAGCACTGACCTGAGTTCGTGCGCCTCTCGTCGTCGTTGCATACTACGGCAGCCTCTTCCATTAACGCAAAACTCCTCACGAACCAGAGAAACATGCACTACAAGAAAAGTGCTGAGTACCATTAGAATTACCGCCGGATTTAGCATCGACCTTTACGGCTAGATTTAACGTCGGGTTTTTCGACGGAAAGGAGGAGAAATTTATCGCCAGAAAAGATTATCGCCAAAACAGCTTTTTCGTCACTAAAGCCGACGGTAACTGTTGGTGCAAAAACGTAACTCACCAGCACCAATTTTACCATCAGTATATTCCGTCGGTATCACGGTTTAGTGAAATGCGTCGTTTTGGTAATTTACTGGCAGATTAATCCACCGGTAAAATTGAGGTAAAATTCAAATGCGAAACCCTTCCCCTCATTCTGCGAAACCCTCTCTCTCTTCTCTCTCTTTCTCTTCTTGTATCCTCTCTCCCTCGCTGTCAAAGCTATCGTCGTCACGACCGCCGGGAGCATGTCGTCGTTGCCACCACTGCCTCGAGCACCCGTTATCGCTGCCGCTGCACGTCATCGTCGATTCTTCTGCTGCTGCTGTCTCCGCTGCATCCTCTTCCGCGGTTGTTGTTCACGTCGTAGTTACTGCCGCCTCTGTCACCACCACGTTAAAGAGATCTTGTAGCCACTATCATCAAATTTATTGTTGGCATGGTTGTTTTATTTTTCTAGATTATTTTGTGAGTTTAACATTTTGTTAGGATTTTTGTTAAATCAGTGGTTAAATTTGTTTAATGAAGTGTGTGATTAGGAGTTGTTATGTTAAGAGTGATTGGGTTTCGGAAGATTTTAGTTGAGTTTAGTGAATGAGTTTCTTTCAATTGCATTAAACTTATGTTCGTTATTTTTGTGATGCTTGTTGTTAGTTTGGTGAAATTAGAATTAGGTTTTAATTAGTTGGAATATTGAGTTTTACTTGTTCTTTCAAATTAGTTTTTCAATTAGTTTTAGTTTGTGAATTTAATAAGTTGTCATTTTTATTAGGACGGTGCTATTTTCTCTAAGATTAATTGGAGTTTGCTTTCTTTTTGTTTGTGCAATAATATTTTAGGTTTGATGAGTTTAAAAAATTTAAATTATTGTGATGATCAAACATTATTAAAATTATTAATTTTAGTTAATTATCATATTTGCTTCAATTGTTTGGTTAATGGATTTGGTTTAGTGTGCAGGAAATAAAAAGCATTGTCCTCATGGCCCATTTGAAATTAAGCCCACTTTGATCATAGTTATAATAATATGATATTAAATCAAGTGGTTGAACGTATTGGGCTAAGAAATTTGTGAATAGCCCAAAACAATACCTCCTTTTGTTTAAGAAGAAAGAAGGAAATGGAGCATGCTCTCTTCAGTTACCTACCTCCATTGGTTAATGGAATTCAAATTTTAATTCAATTAAGTTCATGCATTGGTAACTGAAAGAGAAAATTCAAATTGATTTAATTGCATTAAATGCTCTACACGTTACTCCACTCCTTGGGGAGTGAGAATGAGATTTCAATATAATTTAATTTGAATATTTTGTTTCTTCTCTCTCCTCTCTCTTCTCTTGCTTTTGGTCACTTCACTCAGAAAAGAAGAGTGAACAAGTTATCAGAGAAAAAGTTAACAGTGAAGCTATGAAGAAGAAAAAGGCTAGGTTGATGATGGGTTGTGAAGAAGGAAGATCCGAAGCAAGGTGTGGCTAGATTTTTGCCATTGAAGGCAAGATTTCTAGAAGAGTTTCAAGATCTTCCATGCTAAGAAAAGGAAAGATCTGCCTCGGTCAGAGAAGAAGATCTCAGTGGCTAAAGCTCATTTCCATTTTTGTTCATCTAAGAAAGAAGGTAGCTACTAGAGCTACGAAGAGGAAGAAGCAAATATGGAAAGGAAGGAGCTGTCAAGGATCAGAGATTCATCAAGAGTCAGAGTTCTTTCTTGGAGCCAAAGTCAAGAACAAAGGCTCAGAGTGAAGGAACTTGATGAGAAGGGTTGAGAGAGGTACATGCATGATGGTTTTGTTTCGATTTTCCCTCTCTCTTCTCTCTGTCCGAACCACTGATGTTTGTTGGAGAAGATGTTGGTGGCTTGGTTGAACCGGTTTCAACCTTGGAAGCTTTCCCTTCTATAATAAGGGTGAACGACCAAGGGTTGAGATCAAGGAGAGCAAGCACAGAGTTTTCATAGCTACCCTAAGCTAATAGAGTTCTTCTCCTTCAATGGATTTTATTTTGTTTTCTTTTCTTTAGTTTTGGCTGTCTGTGTCTCACGGTGAAAAAGGCAAACAAAGTGAAGTTTGTAAGAAAAAGCCAGTGAGAGAAAAAAGGCAGTGAGCAAAATGAAAGAAAAAGCCATAGATGTCTTAGAGTTTCTTTGTACATCTGTTTGTTGTGTTTCATGATCCTGTGGAGATTTTCTTGCAAGTTGAGTTAGCACTTTGTGGTTGAAAGCTTGGTAGGTGTCCAAGTCAAGTTCATATTTGGGGATAGAATCTGGATTTGTCCCAGATAGGATTGGGTAGATCCTAGGAAAGAATTGGTGTATGTAATCTGATTATTATAGTGAAATTTCATCACTATTGTGATGGAGACTAGATGTAGGCTGCATTGCACTTAGCAGCTGAACCAAGATACTTCTAGGTGTGATTCTATCTTTCTCTTCTACTCCTATTCTGTTTCTATTGTATTGGAGACAAAATTGAAAAATATCTCCTAACCGGTTACGAGACAAAATAAAAATGTCTCTTGACTTGTTATGAGACAAAAAGTAGAAATATTTCCTGAAGTTCTTTTAAAAGGCAGAAAGTAATATTCAGTAAAAAAGGGGCTAAGATTCAACCCCCCCTTCTCTTAGCCACTGATTACCATCAATTGATATCAGAGCTTGGTCTCAAAGAGATCAAGCTTTGCAGTTTGGATAAAAGATCCTGATGGCGGTTAACAATGGCTAAAATCTGGTGGCCTATACTCTGACAGAAGGGCAGTCAAGCAACAGACTTCCATTCTTCAATGGAAAGAACTACAATTACTAGAAAGAAAGAATGAAGATATTTGTTCAATCTGTAGATTATAGACTTTGGAAGATAATCCTGGAAGGTCCACAGTTTCCAACCACTACAGGAGCTGATGATGTGGTTACTCTCAAAGGTGACGCTGATTGGAATGAGGATGATAGAAAGAAAGTAGAGCTTAATGCCAAAGTAGTCAACTTGCTCAACTGTGCGGTCAGCTTCGAAGAATACCGACGGGTATCAAGATGCACAACAGCAAAAGAAATCTGGGACAAACTTCAAGTTACTCATGAAGGCACAACCCAAGTTAAAAGATCCAGAATAGACATGCTGAACAGAGACTAGAAATGTTCTCAATGAAGGAAGGAGAAACAATTGATGAATTATTTGAAAGATTCAAAATTATCATCACTGGCTTGGATGCTATGGGAATCAGACATCCTGAATCTGTGCTTGTGAGGAGAATATTGAGAAGTCTCACTAAAGAGTGGGAAACCAAGGCTATAATAATAGTTGAGAGTAGTGGTATTGATGAAATGACATATGATGATATGAGAGAAAACTTACTTGCTTTTGAAAATACATATTTGAAAAAAGATACAAAAAAGAAAGGAATCGCTCTCAAATCTATTACTGAACCTCTGAATAATGAATCCAGTGATAACTCATCTGAAAATGAATTTGTTTTGTTTGCTAAGATATTCAGGAAAATAGTAAAGCTGAAGGAACAAAACAAAGGAAGAAGCTCAAGGAAGCCAAAGAGGGATCTCAGCAAAGTAATCTGTTACAACTGTAAAGAAGCTGGGCACTTCAAGTCTAATTGTCCAAAACTGAAGAAGGAGGACAAGCCGAAAAGAGAAAAGAAGAAAGGTCTCATGGCATCTTGGGAGGACTTGGAAAATGACACTGATGAAGATGAAGAATCAGAAACCGAATCTCAAACTTGTCTTATGGCCGATCACATAGAGCAGGTAGTATTTCATGATCTTTCCACTGAAGACCTTCATCTTATGATTGATCATATTTCTGAAAATATTAAATGTTTCTTAAATGAAAACCAATATCTTGAGTCTCAAATAGAAATACTAAAAGTTGAAAATGGTTTTCTTAGAGATAAATTAAGGGAAGCCAAAACTGCTGTTGATCTTGTTGAGGAAAACAAGCGGTTAAAAGCTGAACTTAAGTGCTGTGAATATCATCATTCTGTGACTGCAAATCTAAATTATTTTGAGGAAAATGAGTGGCTTCATAAAGAGGTAAAAAGACTTAAATAGAACTTAGCCAGCTTTGTTCAAAGTTCTGAAAATTTAAATCAACTCTTGGCTAGTCAAAAACCTCTTTATGATAAAGCTAGTCTGGGTTTTTACAACTCTGAAAAATTTATTGAAAAATCTTCTTGTACCAACATGGCATCCTCTTCGGATGACATAAGGTTTCAAAACCCAACAAGCTTTAGAAAAACAGCAACTCAAAAATTTTGTAGATTATGCAATCAGAATGGACATTCCCCATTCAGTGCTTCATAAGTGGAAGGATGATTGGAGACAAAGTTTACAAAATTGTTTGTGACTATAATGGCTTGGGACAAAGAAGATGGTTTGAAATCAAAGGATTCAAAAAGATTTAGATACCTAAGGTCGCTTAAGCTTGTTTTGTAGGTTTGTCTAGCATCTAAAAGAAAGGACAACATGTGGTATATGAATAGTGGGTGCTCTAGGCATATGACCGGAAAGTCAACAGTCTTCATCAAGCTTGATGAGTATGATGGAGGCTTTGTTACTTTCGGTGACAATGGGAAAGGAAAAATAGTAGCCATAGGTAAAGTGAGTAAGAATTTCTCTTCTTTCATCAATGATGTTTTGCTTGTTGATGGATTAAAACACAATCTACTAAGCATTAGCCAATTATGTGATCTTGGTTATTTGGTTATTTTTAGAAAATTGGATTTCTTGGTTATTTGTGAAAAATCCGGTGATATTTTCTTTGAAGCAAAAAGATGTAATAATGTGTATGAATTAACTCTAGAAGATTTAAAAGATCAAAAGGTAACATGTTTTACTTCTCTTGAATCTGAAAAATGGCTTTGGCATAAGAAATTGGGTCATGCAAGCATGTATCAAATTTCTAAGCTTGTTAAGAAAAATCTGGTTAGAGGAATTTCTAATATTAAATTTGATAAGGATATTACTTGTGATACTTGTCAACTAGGCAAACAAGTAAGATCTTCTTTTAAACCAAAAGATGGAATTTTCACTAAAAGGCCATTAGAAATGTTGCATATTGATCTTTTTGGTCCAATTAGAACTCAAAGTTTGGGTGGTAAACACTATAGTTTGGTGGTGGTGGATGATTACTTTAGATTCAGTTGGGTTCTTTTCTTAACTCACAAGAATGATGTATTTCATGATTTTTCCTCTCTTTGTAAAAAGATCCAAAATGAAAAAGATATGAAAATTGCTCACTTGAGAAGTGATCATGGAAAGGAGTTTGAAAATCAAGATTTTGAAAAATTGTGATGAATTTGGTATTGCTAATAACTTTTCATATCCTAGAACTCCTCAACAAAATGGGGTAGTTGAAAGAAGGAATAGAAGCCTTCAAGAAATGACTAGAGCAATGCTTTGTGAAAATGATGTACCAAAATTTTTGTGGATTGAAGCTATCAACACAGCTTGCTATATTCTTAATAGAACCATCATTAGAAAAGGTTTAAAGAAAACTCCATATGAGCTTTGGAAAGGAACCCCACCTAATCTTAAGTACTTCCACATTTTTTGATGCAAATGTTTTGTGCTTAATAATAAAGAAAATCTTAGAAAGTTTGATCCAAAATCTTATGAAGGAATGTTTGTTGGATACTCCACCACTAGCAAAGCGTTTAGGGTTTACCTCAAAGAACATAGAACAATTGAGGAATACATACATGTATCTTTTTATGATTCTAACACTATTCCAAGTGCTGTGTTAGATGATGATGCAGGAAGTGAATCTGATGTGAATCAACAAGCCAGTCAAGAAAATTCCAAGTCTATCCCAACTGTTGAAACTGTCTGTCCAAAAATGTCTCTTCAGAATGAAGGAGATATTTCTGTTTTGTCTCCTGAACAAGCCAGAGAATCCAGAACAGAGTTGCCTACTGAAACTCATCAAGGTAGAACCTTTCCTCAAAGGCCACGAAAATGGAAGTTTTTGAAGGATTACCCTCATGAATTCATCATTGGTGATCCTTCTCAAGGCATAACCACTAGATCCTCAAGTAAGAAGCAATTGGAACCAAGCAATGTTGCCTTCTTGTCCCAATTGTAACCTCTCAATGTGAAGTAAGCTCTAGAAGACCCCTCATGGGTTAAAGCCATGGAGGAAGAGCTAGCACAATTTGAAAAGAATGAGATTTGGACTCTTGTACCAAATCCAAATAGTAAAAAAGTAACCGGTACAAAATAGATTTTCAAAAATAAATTAGGTGAGGATGATAGTGTTGTTCGTAACAAGGCTAGACTAGTGGCCCAAGGTTACGATCAAGAGGAAGGTATAGATTTTGATGAGTCAATTGCCCCGGTAGCAAGAATGGAAGCAATTAGGTTGCTTCTTGCCTATGCTGCCACAAGGGTTTTAAAATGTTCCAAATGGATGTCCAATGTTTTTTTCTTAATGGTTTTATAGATAGGGAAGTATTGGTGACTCAACCCCCTGATTTTGAAAGCAAAAAATTTCTAAATCATGTTTTTAAACTATCTAAGGCTCTTTATGGCCTTAGGCAAGCTCCAAGAGCTTGGTATGAAAGGCTTAGTGCCTTCTTGTTGGAAAATAATTTTCAAAGAGGTACCACCAATACTACTTTATTTATAAAAGAATCTAATGATGATATCTTACTTGTTCAAGTTTATGTGGATGACATTGTGTTTGGTTCGGCCAATGAAGCCTTGTGTGAAGAGTTTGGAAAACATATGACTAGTGAGTTTGAAATGAGTTTAATGGGAGAATTAACCTTCTTCCTTGGTCTTCAAATTAAACAAACTCCTAGTGGTATTTTTATTCACTAAGGTAAATATGCCAAAGAGTTAATCAAGAAATTTGGCCTTGAAAATTCCAAACCAATGGGAACTCCTATGCATCCAAACACAAAACTTGACAAGGATGAAAATAGGAAAGACGTGGATGAAACAAAGTATAGAGGAATGATAGGATCCCTCATGTATCTTACATCCTCTAGGCCGGATATTGTTCAAAGTGTGGGTGTGTGCTCAAGGTTTCAATCTCACCCAAAAGAATCCCATCTTTCGGCCGTTAAAAGAATCATTAGATACATTAAGGGTACTTGTGATCTTGGCTTGTGGTATCCAAAATCTAATGAATTTTATGCAGTAGGTTTTTGTGATGCAGATTATGCGGGTGACCGAGTGGATAGAAGAAGCACTTCCGGAATGTGTTGCTTCCTTAGAAGCTCACTCAACATGTGGTCAAGCAAGAAACAAGCCACTGTTGCCCTATCCACGGCTGAAACTGAATATATATCTGCCGTTGCATGTTGCTCACAATTAATTTAGTTAAAAACTCAATTAGAGGATTACAAATTGAAAATAATAGTATACCTCTGTTTTGTGATAACATGAGTACAATAAACATTTCGAAAAATCATGTACTGCACTCTAGAACCAAGTACATTGAGGTTCGATATCACTTTATTAGGGAACATGTGCAAAAGGGTACTATTGATATCCAATTTGTAAAATCTAAAGAGCAACTTGCTGATATTTTCACTAAATCTCTATATAAAGATAGATTTTGTTCTTTAAGAAACAGTTTGGGGATGATGGACTTAAGTTTTGTTCAAAAAATGTGATTTTCATGCTTCTGTTTGTTTTTGTCTCGTAAGCAGTAGGGAGACAAATCTAGGCACATAATGAACAAGCCATTAAACAGGGGGAGACTGAAATCTGATACCTTGGACTCAAGCCCCTTCAACCACCTTTGAGCCCATTCCATGATACTGGCTCATTAATTATTTTTGGCATCGTGTTTTTAATAAATTATTTTAAATGGTTTCATATTATATCTTTCAAAATGGAATTTTCGTCAAATCAAATCTTTTTCCCATATCTCCTCCCAGTTTTCAAGGAAAGTTCTTTTCAATTATTTGTTTTGATTTTAAAATTCCTTATTGAAACCGTTTTTCATTAATGATAGGGGCCTTAAATGAGATTCTCTCCACTAAGCATTTATTGTGGTATAACCTCTTTCCACCTTCCACTCTCTTCGGCCTCTCTTCAACTTCTCCCTCTCTATTTCACTCTCTTCATCATGAGAAAGAAGCTTGCTACTCGCCGAAGCACCCGAACCCCCATAATAAAAAAATTCTCCATCTTTCAAAGGTCCTCAATCCCACACACACATACACATTCATTCACACTCGTCCTCTTCACCCTCTTCTCACTCAACAGATTCCATGGCAAGAAAAGGAATCCATGCAAGGCCGTCAACAAGGCAAGAAGCAGCATCATCAAAGAGAAGTTCAAAGGGAAAGGAGCAAGTTCCAGAAGGGAAAGAAGACTCACTGCTTCCATCTCCACAACCATCACCACCACCACGACGTTCTACCCCTCATCCTTCAGGTTGGTCAGCCCCCACTCAATGTACAAAGAAGCCAATCCTTCATGACACCAGAGAACCTTCAAACTTGGATTCATTGGACTTCAAAAATAAATATGGTAAAAGCCACTCCCACTTTGATCCTGCCCGTATCATATCTTGTGCTACTTTTGAGTTTTACTCCTAAGTATTGATAAATTGTCATCTCTGTACCTCTTATGTGGTTAATCTGAAAAATCTTTTTGAAAAAGGCATTAATTTCACTGCATATTTTGATGATCTCAAATGGACTCCTATTTTCAAAATTCGAAAACCAGTTTACCCAAACTTGGTACGTGAATTTTACGTAAATATGATGTTTCATGATGGTGCATTGCAATCATATGTCAAAAGAGTTCATCTTACCTTGAATAGAGATACCATAAGTGCTGCTTTGGGGTATCAAGATGATGGGGTTAGGACATATATGTCTGGTAAATGGGATAACCATGCTGGGGTTTCCCTTCAAGTTGCTCTAACTCGGGTGTGTGAAAATTTTTCTGCTCTTGATGGCACAACTCTAACCCACAAGGCTCTCGGACCTGGCCTTACTACACCGTATCATCACTCATATTTTGATACCTCAGAGTGGTTCTTACCAGAGGGTTACTGTTTATGATACCCTTATTCTGTTTGCTATTCTGAATTCTGCATCTATTTTATTTGCTTATCTTATGATTAGACACATGTGGGACTGTGTCCGCAGTGATAAGAAATCCAATCTGCCATATGGTATGTTTCTGACATGCATCTTTGAGCATTTTAATGTGGATCTCAGCAATGAGCCAGTTGAGAACAGGGTTTCCACAATCAAAGGCGGAGGAGTTCCTAATTCTGTAAAAGGAAAAAAGGGCAAAAGTTCAACGGCATCAATGATTTTTGATAGCGAAAGTGATAGTCTTCCTCCTGAATCTTCTCGATTTTCTAAAACTATCAAGGATGTTTTTTAATGAGTTCTCCAGTATGTCCAGCATGATGGTCAGGTCCTATAAAGAGGCTCGCAAGCAAGCCTATGAAAATGAGAAGGTCTGGACCAAATACCTTAAAAGGGTGAATCTGCTAATTAAGAGCTTGGAGACTAATAGCAAGGACATGGCTCATTCTGAAGGAGAAGACGATCATCTTGATTCTGATATCAACCTTTCTGATGCCTAAAAGATTTTCTCACTACTACTTATGCTCTTGAACAATATTTCTTTTGTTGCTTTTGAACTTAGTTTTACTTGAACTGTTTCTTGTTGGGATGACTGTACTTAATAACTTTGATACTTTGTTTGTGTGTCAATCTTTATGTTATGAATTGAATTGCTGTGTCATCTATTTTGCAGGTTTTCTCCTTGATGACAAAAGGGGGAGAAAAAAGATTAAAAAGGGGCTGAATTGAAAATAGAATTGGGGCTGCCATTGCTCTAATTCATGTGCTTTGTCGGGCTAAATTGAAAATAGAATTGGGGCTGCCATTGCTCTAATTCTTGTGCTCTGTTTTTGAGCCCTCTGTTTCTGATCTTATCAGATTTTTTTGCTCTATTTGATTATTGTTTCATGCCATGATTTGATATTCTGTTCTTGTGGCTGAACACTGTGTTTTATTGCTTGCGATGACTAGTTGCTTTGTTGGCAGGAAACATTTTTTGATACTTTGAATATGTTACTTTGAGCAGTGTATTAAGAACTTGAGCTTTGATCATTGTTTGATAAAAATGTTTGCTCAAGTAAAAGTTTATATATATATGGTTCGGCTTCTTTAAGTTCCATGTTCTGAAAATTTAAAATTTGTTTTGGAACGGTTTGAGCATGTTTACAGGTATTGCTTCCATAAATTGATGGAGAATTAAGCACACATTAAGGGGGAGCATTGTGATCAATTAAAAGAGGGAGGATTCGGCCAAAATTTTCAAGGGAGTTTTCTAATCCTAATATTTTTCAATTCATTTTTAATAATGTTTGACATCAAGGGAGAGATTGATGAGTTTGAAAAACTTGAATTATTGTGATAATCAAACATTATTAAAATTATTAATTTTAGTTAATTATCATATTTGCTTCAATTGTTTGGTTAATGGATTTGGTTTAGTGTGCAAGAAATAAAAAGTATTGTCCTCATGGCCCATTTGAAATTAAGCCCACTTTTATCATAGTTATAATAATATGATATTAAATCAAGTGGCTAAACGTATTGGGCCAAGAAACTTTTGAATAGCCCAAAACAATACCTCCTTTTGATTCAACAATTCCTTGATCTGAATTGGAAGAAGAAAAAAGGAAATGGAGCATGCTTTCTTCGGTTACCTACCTTCATTGGTTAATGGAATTCAAATTTTAATTCAATTAAGTTCATGCATTGGTAACTAAAAGAGAAAATTCAAATTGATTTAATTGCATTAAATGCTCCATACGTTACTCCACTCCTTGAGAAATGAGAATAAGATTTCAATGTAATTTAATTTGAATGTTTTGTTTCTTCTCTCTCCTCTCTCTTCTCTTGTTTTCGGTCACTTCACTCAGGAAAGAAGAGTGAACAAGTTATCAGAGAAAAAGTTAACAGTGAAGCTATGAAGAAGAAAAAGGCTAGGTTGATGATGGGTTGTGAAGAAGGAAGATTCGAAGCAAGGTGTGGCTAGATTTTTGCCATTGAAGGCAAGATTTCTAGAAGAGCTTCAAGATCTTCCATGCCAAGAAAAGAAAAGATCTGCCTCAGTCAGAGAAGAAGATCTCAGTGGCTAAAACTCATTTCCATTTTTGTTCATCCAAGAAAGAAGGTAGCTACTGGATGTACAAAGAGGAAGAAGCAAATATGGAAAGGAAGGAGCTGTCAAGGATCAGAGATTCATCAAGGGTCAGAGTTTTTTCTTGGAGCCAAAGTCAAGATCAAAGGCTCAGAGTGAAGGAACTTGATGAGAAGGGTTGAGAGAGGTACATGCATGATGGTTTTGTTTCGGTTTTTCCTCTCTCTTCTCTCTGTCCGAACCGCTGATGTTTGTTGGAGAAGATGTTGGTGACTTGGTTGAACCGGTTTCAACCTTGGAAGCTTTTCCTTCTATAATAAGGGTAAACGTCCAAGGGTTGAGATCAAGGAAAGCAAGCACAGAGTTCTCATAGCTACCCTAAGCTAACAGAGTTCTTCTCCTTCAATGGGTTTTATTTTGTTTTCTTTTCTTTAGTTTTGGCTGTCTGTGTCTCATCGTGAAAAAGGCAAACAGAGTGAAGTTTATAAGAAAAAGCCAGTGAGAGGAAAAAGGCAGTGAGCAAGATGAAAGAAAAAGCCATAGATGTCTTAGAGTTTCTTTGTACATCTGTTTGTTGTGTTTCATGATCCTGTGGAGATTCCCTTGCAAGTTGAGTTAGCACTTTGTGGTTGAAAGCTTGGTAGGTGTCCAAGTCAAGTTCAAATTTGGGGATAGAATCTGGATTTGTCCCATATAGGATTGGGTAGATCCTAAAAAAGAATTGGTGTATGTAATCTGATGATTATAGTGAAATTTTGTCACTATTGTGATGGAGACTGGATGTAGGCTGCATTGCACTTAGCAGCTGAACCAAGATATTTCTGGGTGTGATTCTATCTTTCTCTTCTACTCCTATTCTGTTTCTATTGCGTTGGAGACAAAATTGAAAAATATCTCCTAACCGGTTACGAGACAAAATAAAAATGTCTCTTGACTTAGACAAAAAGCAGAAATATCTCCTGAAGTTCTTTTAAAAGGCAGAAAGTAATATTCAGTAAAAAGGGGCTAAGATTTCACCTCCCTTCTCTTAGCCACTGATTACCATCAAGGTTGATTTTCTATCTCCAAATATAATGAATTTTTTAAATTTTAAGTTGGACTTACTTTTTCTAGGATAGAGTTTTAGGACGGAAGTGGGAGAAGGTCGCGTAGTGACGTCTTCTCGAAATCCTTGTTTGCTGGAAAATTGTGGAGTTATAAGGGGTTGCACACTAGAACGGTTAGGATTTGATGTTTTATTGAATGTGTGTATGTTATAATAAATGCTTGCAGTTGTTTCCTCTGTAAAATCTGTTATATTTATTTTATGGATGTCTCTGAATTAAGGAGAAGTTCTGCCGAATTATTATTTAAATCGAATTCATTAACTTCGATTTATATCATGTTGTGTCTCATATAGTAAATCAAATCCATTTACTTCGATTTATATAATGCAACGTACACTCCTACACTCCTATTAAATTGAATCTATCTATTTCGATTTACCACCGATATGGCTAAATCGAATCCATTTCATTCAATTTATATAGTTTCATTGACAAAACCGGACATGCATGTAATGTTTCTTTTAGGACAATAATGTAAATTTAAATATTATTTCATGTCATTTACCCTATTATTATATATATACAAAAATACACTCATA
>NC_029785.2:8309047-8311344 GCF_000816755.2 Arachis ipaensis
GTAATGAATTCAATCGTGAGTATAGTCTAACCAACACGCAAATATCACATCAAACAATTCTAAAATCTATGACCGAGAGTGTTGATCCCGGGTCGTTCTCCCTAGGAATTGCCTTAGAATGCGCATCGTTGATTAGGAAATCTTTTATAGTTTTGAGAGTTGGTGCAAGGATTCAAGCTAACAAAAGCAAACAACAATCAATTGACATAAAGGCCTTGGCCAAGGGTAAGCATTGGAAGTTCCATCATTATAGTTTCCTTCAATTAGGATAGGAATTGATTATTGCTTCACTTAGTTAACCCCCTAACAATGGAGGAAAGTCAAGTGAGAGTAACTAACTTGAGTCACAAGTAGTCCTAGTCTCACCCTAGGGAAGTCTAGCTTTAGTGCACTCCAAGTTAATTAGCACTTCTCAATTCACAATCTACAATTGATATCCACTATTCAAGTGTCTCCAATAGCTCAATCCCTAAACCAAGTAAAAGAAATCTACTCCATAGCTAGGGTTGTCATTATCACAAACAATTGGTAGGCAATCATAGAAGACATGATGTAATTGAGAGAAGAAAATTGAATTAAAGCTATCTAATCCACACAATCATCAACAATCAAGCAATTGAATGAAGCTACACAATTCATTAATCCAAAATCAAGGTAACAAAGTCAAACAAATCTAGATCTAAGAGATTGAATCAAAAGAGCATCAATTAAGAGTAGAGGAGGAGTAGATCTACAACTTGTATCAAAGCAAAAGTGAATTAGCAATGGATCTCACCAAGAAATCAAAGAAGAATTGCAATGGAGGAAGTGAAATCCTAGAGAGAAGTGGGAGTTTCTCTCTCTAAAAACAAAATGTAACTAACTCCCTAAAATATCTAGAATTATGACTAATTGTCCTAACACACCTAACTTTTGGTCTTCTTAAGCTTTTCCCTCCAAAATTATGCTCCAAAATAGGGCCCAGGACTCCTTGAAATCGCTGGTCACGTATTTTGATTAAAAAAATCACGTGCGTCCATTGACGCGTACGCGCACAGCACGCGTACGCGCCCCTAGGGTCTTTTGCGATCTGTGCGCAGACGCACGGTGCGCGCGAGCGTCACAGGAGATATGGCCCAGCCATATAAGCACGCTGGCTCCTCGCTCGGCTCCACTGCGCTGGATCTGGGTGTACGAATCCACACGTACGCGTAAGGTGCGCGTGCGCGTGCATGTCCAAACTTCAAATCTTTAATTTATTTCATGCTCCCTCCATTCATGCATGCTTCCTTCACTCCTCTTAGCCATTTTTGCCCTGTAACTTCTGAAATCACTTAACAAACGGATCAAGGCATCGAATGGTAATAGAGGGGGATTACAATATATCAATTTTGATGCAAAAGAAGCATATTTTCATCTATGAGGCAAAATGGGAAAGGGAACACAAAATCACGCAGTTTTATATGAATAAGTGTAGAGGATCAATGATAAAATTCTTAAATCTATACATGATAAACCCTAAAAATGGAGTTTATCAACACCCCGACGTCCAAATTAAAATGGATCTAAGAGATATAAGTGAGAGTTAGAATGTGTGTCATACTTGAACGAGCCCTTAACTCCTTTTTATAGTAGGAGTTTGTTTATTATATTTTATCTTATAAGATAAGAGGGATATTTGACTTTAAATATTGGTTAAGGATTTGATTGTCGGGCTGATTTAGATCGAAAAAAAGACCCAAATCCAAACAACCGGATCAGAGACTGCTCTGATGAAAAATCCGAAAATCAGGTCCGGAATAATTGGAAACTTCCAAATGGGATAAAAATTAAGGAGGTTCGACATGATTGAAGAATTTGGAGTGACTAGCTACAAAAGGAAATGATGTATACTTGATTCCCATCACTTATCGTTTTTCATGTTAAGATATATATATATATATATATATTGGTAGTTATTTGTATAAAAATATCTTTATTTAATTGAATACGTTTGATTGAGCTTTTGAAATGGACACTTGCCATAAAAGTACTTTCGGATTGTTTCGTGGTGACCACTCAAATAAAGTCGCCTATTTCATCTTTTGCTAAAGATGTTTTTATATTGTGTTTTAATTGGTTTCTGTATAAATTATCCGGTGTTTCTCATCACATATTATTAAATTTCTCAAAAGATTTTCTTTCCAAAAACAATAAAAAATATTTAATTTGGACTAAAACCAAAAAGATAATAGATTAACTATTAGATTTTTTTTAAATTATTTATATAAAAAAATGTATTACATTCATCAAAATATATATATATATAAAACAAGCTC
>NC_029785.2:8312119-8323332 GCF_000816755.2 Arachis ipaensis
AAAGTAGACAAATTAATTATTTTCTTCTCATATACAGTTTTTTTAAGACATAAAAGTAATTAATTAGGTCATTATTTAAGATAATTAAAGTCACTATTTCATTAAATTTTTAGTAAAATTACTATTTATTAAAGTAGACAAATTAATTATTTTCTTCTCATATACAGTTTTTTTAAGACATAAAAGTAATTAATTAGGTCATTATTTAAGATAATTAAAGTCACTATTTCATTAAATTTTTAATTTTAAAAAAAAATCCTAGCAAATTTTGGTATAGAAATTTCGAATTTGAAAACATTGATAAAAATTATGTTGAATTTTGATTTATTTGATTCTCATTTAAATTAATCACTATATAAGTTAAAGTTCTGTTTTGAAGTTATATTCGAGCTTTAATCTGATTTTTAAAGTTTCAATTTACTTAATTTGATTTTTTAACTTAGGTATTCGTGACTCATATTGGGGTTTTAAGTGTTTAGTTAAAAAAAAAGTTAAGGTAAAAAAAAATTCAATTGTCACATCAAATAGTCGCTAGAATGTATAATGTAGCAGTCGTTAGTCTATCTCAGCATGTTGTTAACGATTTTGTGAAACAGTGACAAAAATAAGATCAGGAACCAATGTGAGTCATAACTATTAAGTTGGGAGACTAAATTGAATAAATCAAAATTTTTGAAATTAGATTGAAATACGAACATAATTTCAGAGACCAATAAGTATTATCTCTTTATTGACAATTATGTTGTTTTAATGGTAATTAAGATCTAATAATGGTTTATAATAAAAGAAGCCTTCTTTTGCAACAATGAACCTATAGTAGTAGTTAGAGGTGTTCTTAGATTATATCATATTCATAAATCCACAGTATTTATCTGTATCTGATCTGTAATTTATGGATATGATCTGATCTGTAAGATGATCAGATTTGATCGAATCGGATCCACACTCTAATCAGATAGAAGTAAATATGTTTAAAAAAGTAAATAAAAAAATTATTGACTTTTTTTATAAAAATAAAATTTTTTAATATTTTTTATTTTATGGAATAAAATTGTTCTAGTACTTTTATATGTGTGACTAATTAGTGGTGTTAAAACATTACTCTTAATTATAAATAAGGTTTATGTTACGGATCCGGCCCACAAATTCTACACCCAGAACGGTCCCCGAACCCGGTTACTAGAGTCCGACCCCCTTCGCCCTTCCAGAAGGCCCGGAACCAGCCCACTAGAGTTCCTAACCAACTTTCGAATTCAAACGTCTCCCTTATCTTAGCCAAATAAGATAAGATAAAGATAAGATAATTCAAACGTCTCTTATCTTAGCCAAATAAGATAAGATAAGATATTCACCATCACCTATAAATAGAGGACCCAAGTCCCTCCAGGTATTCATTCATTCCTCACACCTTCTACCTCTTAGATCCATTCTGACTTGAACGTCGGAGTGTCTTTGCAGGTACCACCCCATTGCTCCAGGCAAGTGATCCGGCATCTGCCTCAACCCGCAAGTTCTCGATCCATCTCTCAACCCGTACCAGAGACATCTTGTACAGTTTATAATTTAAAAAATTAAAGACTCAATTAAAAAGATACAAAAAAATAATGTTAAAATATTCTAACTCTTTAAAAAAAATATTCGAAATTCAATATGATCCCCTATGTTGTTGATGGCAATGCTGAAGATGACGTGGGGACTTATCTTTATTTATAGTATTTTTATTTATTTACGTAAGGTGTAGTGTTTATTTAGTACTGTTGTTCCACAATTGAGCTTTTGGTTTCAAAAAAAAAAAATAACCATATTATATATTTTGAGGGTTGAGCTTTTGAAATGGACACTTGCAATAAAAGTACTTTCGGACTGTTTCATAGCACTAAAAGCATATATCTTTCAGTTCTTTTTTTTTTCTTTTGTTTTCTTGAATTTTATATCCAAATAGTTTCCAAACTAGTATGTACATAAGAAACGAATAACAACGTGGTCATCACTCCCATTTACACATAATTTGATTGGTGTGTCTGAAACCACAAGTTAACACAAAGCTTCCATCCATTCTCTTCAAAACAAAGCTTTCCACAAGCACATAACACCCAAAATTTTCCCATTTAATTCCCCCTTCAAATTTCTCATCTCTAATTATCCTCTCTTGCCTCTTATTCCTACCCAACCAACCACCTCTTTCTTGCTCCCATTTCATTCTCTCGACAATAACCAAATTCAATCCAACACTGACCTCTCTTCCCACACTAAACCAAACCACTCCATCATCACCATTTCCTTCACCCCAATCAGCTTCCTTTCCACCACCCACCATAGCAAATTCTGTTTCAACAACAACATCCACTAACACCCCATCATTACCTTTACTACCATAAACACTATTATTCTTCATTGACAAAATCTTCTCCCATCTTTGCTCAAGTGTCAATGTGTAAAACACAGATCTTTTCATTTGGTCCTTGAGTTCCATTCCTTCCTTTACAAACATAAATGGACAGTACCAATTCCCAATGACCACAGAACCAGAACTATCATTAGACAATGGGAAATCGAATGCCGGTAATTGACCGCGCAACAATTGATTTAGGCCAAGAGCTTCTTCCAACTTGTAATTCTTGGGTGTAGAAGCTTCAACAGTCCAACCTTTCCTCCTTAAGAATAAAGGAGGGAACCCATCAGGAGCAACAGACTTTGCATGGAATCCAGAACTCTTCTTGATTATCTCGAATTGTTGCTGTTCGTTAAAGGGGTCCAAAGGTCTTGGTTTAACATCTTTCACAAAATTGAAGCATAAACAAGTTCTCATATCCTCTTCCTTTGAACTTGTACATGCCTTCCTGCTCGTCAACATAACAAAACAGTTTGTAGAATAATAATAGTACTATAGAAGGGTAAACTAAAAAAATAATGATAAAAAAAATCCATTTTAAAAATTGATAAAAGTAACTCATTGCCAAATAGCTTTCTTATTGTTGGAAAAAAAAAAACACTAATGTGCCAAAAGCAAATATTTATGTGGAAATCTTAGATAGTAGTATAGTACCGCGTCAACTTTTTTTTATCAACAGAAATTGAACTACTTGATTATTCGTTATTTTTTGTCAATTTTTTAAAATCTTTTGAACTTAATGCTAATACATTTTAGAGAAAATAAGACATCTTTGGAATTTTTTTTTCTTTTTGGTAGGTGCTTCAATCTTTAAAAATATAGTTTTTGTGGTTTAAAAAGATTTATGACACCATAAATCACATATGCATATACGACAGTATGAACACTTTTCTCTAATTCAAAATTCGTATATTCTTATGTGCTTCTATTGAGTAGAGAACATGATAGCCAGTTTCAAATTGACAAGATAAATTCATGGATATCCATAAAACATATCAATTCCAAAGCAAGATTAATTATTTTGTGGATTCAAGCATGGAGGGAGAAAGATTAGCATACATACCCTTGATGCTTTCCTTTCCTCCATATAACATAGTAGCGGTTGGAAGACAAGGGCTGATTAAGAACTGGAATGAACATAACGTCGTCGTAATCCGTTGTGGACCCATTTCCTCCTCTATTAACAGTATAACTGACGGTCAGATTCTCGCTCTGAGGAAAAGGGAAATGGCTGATGTTTCTGTTTTTCAACAAACCAAAGAACCAATAGCTTTGTGCTGCTTCATCTTGGAGAACAAGAAAACCTGAATTTGGACCCTCTGAAGAAGGTGCCTCAGAAAGGGCATTAACGTCTTTCTTTAACAATGAACGAGGCCATGTTGAATACATTCTTGATTCTTCTTAATTTCTTTCTCTTCTTATTCTTTACGCCTAGCTTTGGCAAAACAATAAAAAAAATACTCAATAACAAACAAATTAAAATAAAAACAATCAAAATAAAAAATCAAGCACCATAATCAGACCGCTAACGATTTCAATTGCATAAGCCACCCCTTTTGATCTAGGGCACCTTATTGGATAACCGCATTCATATCAGACTTTATTTTTCATGTCCCCATGTTATTTATAAAAGAATAAAAGTTCACATCTCTTTTCATGCTTTCCATATAGCAGAGCAAAATTTAATCAGTCACAAACAAGATATACAAGACCAAAATTCAACTAAATTAATTCAGATTCAATAATCATTTTAGATTTTAATAATTCAACATTCAGCAGAATCATCAATCTTACTTTCATAAATCATAAGAACAGAATAAATAAAAAACAACATAACAGAAGTACAAATACAAGTGTACCTCAAATTCATTGAACAATATTGAAGTACTTACTAGAGAAAATAGAGGAAGGAGGAGACTGAAGTCACACAACAGAAGGAGAAGGAGGAGGTCTTACCTGAACTGGACAGTCACGTTGAAAATTTTAGATTGAAAGAATAGGATTTGGGGGATTTATTGCTAGGTTTTCATGGCCTTGAACTCAGATTGGGCCTTTGGATTGGATTGGGTTTCAATCAGGGCCAAGGAAACGTCTTTTTCAATCTGGAATGCAGCATCGTGGCAAAAGAGCGATTTCATCGGCGATTCTGCGGGTAGCAGTTTCCGCAACTCGAACTGCATAAACGGCACGAAGGGGAGTGGCAGTAAATTCACGAAGCTACAAGTTAGTTACATGTGGTCCTGAATTCTAAAATGAATTGTTTGATTTGCTTATTTGCTGTTTTCTTTTTCTTGGAATTAAAGCTGAAACTACTGGGATGCTGGATGCTGGATGCTCTAATTGATATTTTAGAAGGAATAAAGAGAGCAGGGGACTTCATGATGAGCTTGGAAGTTGGAATATATAAATTTTAAAAACTAGTGCCCATCAAGCTGCATTTTTTCTATAGAGATGTATGTATATTATAGCGAATGCTACGGTGATGAACGCCGATGAAATGACGTGGAAGGCACAATTAAGTCACACGTGTCCCTTATTCCCTGAGAAGAAAAGATAACTTCTGAAGTGGTGCAGGAGTTTGTCTTATGTCATGTCTCTCTTTTGTGGGATTAGATGAAGTTAATGACATTAATTTTTTTTTAAGTTAATGACGACATTGTTATTATTTTAGTTAATCTTTTGGGTCTTTTTGGTGGATTGGCCAATATTTTTGTTGTGATTTGGATATTGGGTATTATGGTTAATATTTTTAATCACTAGAAAAATTATGATTTTGGTGTCACAAATTTAAGATTGGAACCCATTATGACCAAAAAGAAAGAGATTGAATTCTTGGACCAACTGAAATCATAAAAATAACAACAATGATAATAAAATAGAAGAGAATGCTTACTATGATGGTTTTGAATTTAAAAAATTGAAATAAATAAATTAATAAAAACAAAAAATATAAATTAAATGATAAAAACTAATTTTAAAATTTTGTAATTCTACCATTTGTATATTATTAATTATTTATATTTTTTTTTATTTTTTGGACATGGATAAAATTCAAAACCCAAATCTACTCTTATACTTTCCGTCTTAAACTCATTCATTCTTCACTTTCTATTACACATGCAGCATCCTTCCTCTACTGTTTTCATTAGCAAAATCAAATTAGGTTGTATTGGAACCGGTGTTTTGTGCAACCTCGCCGTCGTTTAGAAAGCTTGCTGACTTTAGATGCCTCTTTATTGCCGATGTTTTCTTTTTCCATGAG
Source organism: Arachis ipaensis (assembly GCF_000816755.2). NCBI lineage: Eukaryota > Viridiplantae > Streptophyta > Magnoliopsida > Fabales > Fabaceae > Arachis > Arachis ipaensis. The sequence goes on from NC_029785.2 coordinate 8,317,774, forward strand.
AGGTTAATTTTGGGTGAAAGAGGATGCTGCATGTGTAGTAGAGAGGGAGGAATGAATGAGTTTAGGATGAAAAGTTTAAGAGGAGATTTGAATTTTGGATTTTATTCATGTCCAAAAAAAAATTAAAAAAAAAAAATAAGAATTTTGGTGTGAGAATAATAACAATCCTAAAAAAACTAAGATTTTGGTGTGAAAATAATAACAATCATATAAAATTAAAAAAATATACTTGTGATTATCAGGGTGTGCTTTGTGTAATGTGAAGAGTTCTAGGGCATCAATCTATAAATAGGTGGAGTTAAGTTTTAAAGTAGCTCTTGAACTTACACTCGAGCCTCAAAGTAATCCCTGAAATTAATAATTACTCAAATTCATTCGTAAACTTGTATTTCAGGACTCATAGTAGTCCCTGAAATATTTTCTATTTATCAAAACCTTAAAACGACGTCGTTTTGAGGAAAAAAACAAAAAAAGAAAAAGACAAAATAAAGTAGATTTGAATTTTGGATTTTATTCATGTCCAAAAAAAAATTAAAAAAAAAAAACAAGAATTTTGGTGTGAGAATAATAACAATCCTAAAAAAACTAAGATTTTGGTGTGAAAATAATAACAATCATATAAAATTAAAAAAATATACTTGTGATTATCAGGGTGTGCTTTGTGTAATGTGAAGAGTTCTAGGGCATCAATCTGTAAATAGGTGGAGTTAAGTCTCAAAGTAGTCCTTGAACTTACACTCAAGCCTCAAAGTAATTCCTGAAGTTAATAATTACTCAAATTCATTCGTAAACTTGTATTTCAGGACTCATAGTAGTCCCTGAAATATTTTCTATTTATCAAAACCTTAAAACGACGTCGTTTTGAGGAAAAAAACAAAAAAAGAAAAAGACAAAATAAAGTAGCGTAGAATCCCCCAATTTTATAAAAGAAAAAAGAAAGAAGCACAGCGTAGAACCCAACCCCTCCCAATTTCCAAGCTGTTTCCTTCTCTATCCCCATCTTCAACCCCTTTTCCTCCCTCAACCTTTACCTTTTCCTTCTCCATCCCCAATCCGACCTCTTTTTCTCCTCCAACCCTTCCCCTTCTACTTCCCCAACTTGATATCATTCCTCTTTCTCTTCTTCTTTTTAATTTGATGCCCTCCTTCTCCTCCTTTCCAACTATAATCTCACACTCACAAGAGCTCTCCTCAACCTTTGCTGTTGCCGCCTTTCGTGGGCCTCCGTTTCGCTGCTGCCGTGTTCGCCTGCCTCCATTTTCGCTCAGTTTTTCTCTTCTCTCCTCTGGCACGGTTCTCTCTCTCAACCATGGTATTTTTTTCTTTAATTTTTTTAGTTATTCAATCATTGTTCTTTAATGTTTTGGGTGATTATTACTGCTGATCCTGTTTTAATATAACAACAATGGTTAATTTTAGGGCAAAACACTATAATAAGCCAACATCAATCCAAATTTACCTATATGAGCCAAAATGAAAATCGATACAGCAATGAGCCAGATCATATTTTTATGTAATTCGAACCAGGGTAGTTCGAACTTCATCCTCAAATAATTCGAACCAGACCAGTTCGAATTTCGAAGAAAAAATTGAATGTAAATCGAACCAGACTGGTTCGAACTACCTATGCAAGTAATTCGAACCACTCCAGTTCGAATTAGGGGGAAATGTGTTCTTCATGTAATTCGAACCACCCTGGTTCGAATTACTAGGGAATGGGCTATATAAGGAGTTCGAATCAGCCTCATTCGAACCATTCTCACCTTCCCCTGCCCCACCAAATCTCAGAGAAAACGACCCAGATTCTCTCCGCGAAATACCTGAACGCAATATTCTGCTCATGGGAGACAATCCGGCGCGGTTATATCGCTTGGACGGAGTCGCCCATATAGCTGGGGTCATCAACGAAGAGGTTAGTACGGAAATAACTTTGTTTTACCGGTACATGTGAGTTTGTGGTTTGGCATGCGAGTAAGATATTGGTTTAGTTGGTGGTTTATTTTAGTGGTTTATGTTAGTGATTTCTGTAAATGGTTTATGTTAGTGGTTTTTGTAAGTGATTTATGTTGGAGGTTTATGTTAGTGGTTTATCTTAGTGGTTTATGTTAGTGGTTTATCTTAGTGGTTTAGGTATGTGGTTTATATAAGCGGTTTACGTTAACGGTTTACGTTTGTGGTTTTTGTTAGTGGTTTATGTTGGTGGTTTATGTTAGTGGTTTATGTTAGTGGTTTATGTTAGTGGTTTATGTTAGTGGTTTATGTATGTGGTTTATTTATGTGGTTTATGTAAGCGGTTTACGTTAACGGTTTACGTTAGTGGTTTTTGTTAGTGGTTTATGTTGGTGGTTTATCTTAGTGGTTTATGTTAGTGGATTATGTTACTGGTTTATGTATGTGGTTTATGTAAGCGGTTTACGTTAACGGTTTACGTTAGTGGTTTCTAGTAGTGGTTTATGTAGGCGGTTTAGTTGTGGTTTTATAATGTTAGATCTTTCATGTCAGTAGCCTATGGGGGTTTCTAATTTAAGTTTCTTATGCAAATGGTTCTCGTTCTTGGTATTTTTAAGCGGCTATACATAGTAATATTTTTTGGTTTATCAATTATCGTGTTGATTATGTTTGTCACCGGTAATTAAGCTGGTTCTAAGAATGCGGTTCATTTCTTCCACAGCCTCAGCGATGCATCAGGAGCATGCGGCGGCAGCAGGGCATGGTCCTGGATGACAGATACGTTCCGTACCTGCAGATGGCTGGTCTTTACCATCTTGCAAGGTTGAACGATAGATGGTTCCGGTTGGACGAGGCCCTTGTGAGTGCTTTTGTTGAGCGATGGCGTCCGGAGACTCACACGTTTCATATGCCGTTCGGAGAGTGCACTATCACACTGCAGGACGTGGCATACCAGCTGGGTTTGCCAGTGGACGGGCGTTACGTCAGCGGCTGCCTATCAGAGTTCCATATATACATCGAGGGTGGCCGTCCAGCCTGGGTTTGGTTTGAGGAGTTGTTTGGAGTGGTACCTCCTCCTAGCCAGGTTCAGAAGTACGCGGTCAACTGCAGCTGGTTTCAGGAGACGTTTGGTGAGTGCCCGGAGGGAGCTGATGAGGATACTGTGCGTCGTTTGAGGCCTCACAGCGGGGAGTTGGGCAAGTACCTGAGATGGATCGGCCTGACGACGTGCCGGATAGGAGGCGGGTTGATCGGAGAGCTCGCGTGGGCACACGTCGTAGCCAGCGTGACTGGGGTTGGCTTGAGCGTGCTATGGAGGCTGGCGACGAGGCCGGACCCGCTAGGGGTCGACGACGACATCATCCTGGCAGAGGTAGAGGGCGTGCTGCGGTTCATGCCGCTGCACCTGACCCTCAGGACGATGACGATGATCAGCATGGGCCTGAGGGCGGGGATGGTGCAGGGGCGGCCTCAGTTGCTGGTGGTAGTACCCAAGATGGGGTTCACGGAGGTGAGTGGTATGGCTCCGGGATGGGTGACGGGGCTGAGCCTAGTGACGCTGGACTTGGGTCCGGTCCTTTTGGACATTACTTTGTTGGAGTACCCACCGACGACCAGCCTCGGCAGGACGGTACTCCATGGGTTATTCCCGGATCACAGTGGCAGGACTTCCTTGGGGCAGATACGCTCGATCCGGACTTCGGCAGTCCACGGTTTCTGGCGGAGATTTCGGCTATCATGCAGGAGGACGAGCCGGGCAGGAGGCGTCCTCAGACCCCTGCCACGCAGGCACCCTTAGATGTTGATCTGAACGAGCCTGCTACGACTCCTGTTGGTGACCAGTTTGCTTTGGGAGGTACCCCACATTCCGCTTACACCGCTGCATCACAGTCTGTCGCCGGGCCGTCTGCCGCACCATTCCATTTTACGCCACCCGCACAGCCTACCCCACATGAGGACGCAGATGAGATAGAGGATGAGGAGCCGTTCATCCGCAGAGGTCAGAGGCCACGGGTTCCCCGTCGTTGTGGGACAGGCTCCCACTTGTTTAGATGATTTACATTTCATGTATTTTGGACGTTAGGGTTCACTCATGTATTTTAGATGATTTACTTTAGAGCTATTTTTCCTTGTTGTATGCTCATTTTATTGTACTTAAAAATCTGTTATTTACCTAGTGGATTAGTGACTATGTATTATCATTGAATCATATGACACTGTAGTTATCAACTTTTGCAGTCATGGGATTTCTAAACAAATTCAAATTCAGATGCAACTTTTTCATTACTAGAAGGTAAAAGGATAAACAGATAACACAAATCATCTTCAATAACAAGTTACAGGAAAAATAAAATCAATGAACACTAACAATAACAAGATCGCTACTACTGGCCCCCCGTGTGAGACGGTCCTCCAAGCTGTGGGCAACTCCTGCAGGTGTGTCCGGGTTGGCGACAAAGACCACACCTCTTTGGCCGATTCGGATCTGCCTCGTCCATGTTCGTCTGTATCCTAGTGGATCTCGGACGACCCTCTCTTGCCCGCCTCTTGGCAGGGTCCGGGATCACGGTTGGCCCGTCGTAAGGTGGCCAGAATCCCTCCGGTATCGGCGGTGTGAATCCCATATGGTACACACGGAACACTGAACTAATCTGATACACGCTGTGAACATAAGAGGTGAAATGCCTGGATGAGCGGTGGAAACGTCCAGAAAAGTCTGTGAAAAAAGGCTTGAGACTCGTCTACTTGTCCACTAACTCGAACGGGGCTCGTCCGTAGGATTGCAACAGTACCCGGCATCGTCAATTGGACTCCCAAAACCCACCTGGGGAGCTCGTTGTATGACTCATCCCAGTCACCATATACGAGATAATTCGAACCACCCTGGTTCGATTTACTTGAATGAATTTTCCTCTTCATAATTCGAACCACTCTGGTTCGAATTACTAACGAATTGAGTTCGAACCACACTGGTTCGAATTATATAAATATAGGATTTGGCTCATTGCAGAAACGAATTTCAGTTTGGCTTATTTAAGTAATTTTCAACTTCCCTTGGTTTATTCTGGTTTTTTGCCCTTAATTTTAGTTATTTTCTATTTTGTAATTATTTATTTTTTTGTGGTTGCTGTTTAGATTGATTGATGCTTGCTATTTAAGTTGATTGATCTTTTCTAATTAATGGTAATTTTTTGTGATATTTTGTGTTGTTGGTTTTTATTTTTGTGATCTGTTGAAGAAGAAGAGAAGAACAGAGTTGAAGAAGAAGAAGAAGAAGAAGGGGGTTGTTGTGTTTTTTTTAATATAAAACGACGAACGTTTTTCTATGCTTCTTTTTTTTTTGTTCAAAACGACGTTGTTTCAAATTTCTGATGAACGGAAAATATTTCAGAGCGGAGTACAAGTTCAGGGACGAATTTGAGTAATTATTAACTTCAGGGATTACTTTTAGACTCGAAGGTAAGTTCAGGGATTACTTTGAGACTTAACTTGAAATAGGCGTGATCGAAAACTTTTGAAAAGAAACAAAATATAAAATTTATAATATTAAAAAATTTATATTAAAATATTAATTTTAATTACAAAATATTAGTATGCACTCCTCTATCA
>NC_029785.2:8324434-8325446 GCF_000816755.2 Arachis ipaensis
AAGTGCCCCTTCTAATACACCTGGGTCCGTCCCTGATCATAGTAAGCATTGTCTTCTATTTTATTATCATTGTTATTATTTTTATGATTTCAGTTGGTCCAAGAATTCAATCTCTTTCTTTTTGGTCATAATGGGTTCCAATCTTAAATTTGTGACACCAAAATCCTAATTTTTCTAGTGATTAAAATTATTAGCCATAATATCCAATGTCCAAATCACAACAAAAAAACTGGCCAATCCACTAAAAAGACCCAAAAGATTAACTAAAATAATAACAATGTCGTCATTAACTTAAAAAAAATTAATGTCATTAACTTCATCTAATCCCACAAATGGGAGACATGACATAAGACAGACTCTTATAAATTTTTTAAGTTTAACTCCAACTTGTTTATATTTATTCTTATTTCTATTCTTTTTATTATAAGGTCATCGATTTCGATCTGAAGATTATTTAATTCCCTTTTATACTCCTTTATTTTACTTTTTAATTTTTTGCCCTTTTTCTTTTTATTTTATTTTTTGGTCTTTCAATCTTCGTATGCTTCATTATTTATTTTAGAATTTCTGCAAATTCTATCATCGCTTCATCACTATTTTCTAGAGATTCTATTAATTTTTCTAGCTCTTCAACTTCTCTTTTTAACTTGTCATAAATTATTTTTAGAGCTGCAAATGCTCTTTGATTTATTTCAGAAAACTGCAAATAATTCAAACGATTTTCTCTTTCAAAGAGCTCTTGTTTCTTATCTTGATAAGTTACATATATTTCTTCTTTATTTATTGTCATAATTTAGTATTTAGGGTTTCATTTAATTTTTCGACCTTTTTTGTTAATTCTTTTATTTCAGAATTTTCTTCTTTATTCTTTAACGTAGATAAACTTAAAGGGCTATTAATTTTAGATTCTCTTATTTAAAAATTTGATGAAACCAATTTTCCTGATGGTTCTTTTAATAATAGAACTGAGTTTTCAATAGCTTTATATTTTGGTATTTCTGTTTTTATAATT
>NC_029785.2:8325660-8334406 GCF_000816755.2 Arachis ipaensis
ACAGCCTGTTTTTCATTATCTAATAAAGCAGTTAATCTATAATAATCAGATTCTTCTGTTAATTCTAAACTTTCTAAATAATTCATAATTAAAAGACTAGAATGAAGATGTACCTTTCTAAATATTTTACATAAGGTGTTTTTATCTCCAGAGGGGAGATTGTAGATACTAACTCCAGAGGAGAGTTTAGAACTATTTTTCCCTAAGGGAATTCTTCTTCAGACTATAGAATCGCCTTGGCAGCTTCCTCCTTGCTCTCCTAGCATATGAGTACTCTTAGCCTCCTGCTTTCTATTGTCTGATGCCTTCTACAATTGCCTAAGCAACCTATTTATAATAGTTGGGTTTGATGGACAATTCCCATCTTTACCCTTCTTATGACGTCATTGCTTACGTCATTGTTTTGTTATCTTGCACCAGCTACATTGTTGGTGCTTTATTACCTAAATGCTTACGTCACTATGCAATAATGTTGAGAGATGCTTCAGATGTACCGTCCTCCTCTTTTATCATGTGACCCTCAGATGCATTGTCTCCTTCCTTCATCATGTGAGTTGATTCCGTTTTATTATTGCTTTCTTCAGATATTTCTGAGGCACATAGCTGGCACTTGTGGTCTTCTCTGTCTTTTATCAAATAGCAGAGATTCCTCTTTATCCCTTCGGGGAGCTTTTCTAAAAGTCCAGATAAGTTGTAGAATGCTGATTCAAATTCCACCAAGAGTCTCATCTCTCTTTCTTCAATTTCATTTCTTTTACTGGACACAAGTAGAGTATTTCTACTTTTATAATTAATCCTTGTGTGAGATTCCTTTGTTATTTTTTGAGTTCTTTCAAAGATCCTTGCTAATGTGCTGGCTAACCTTCCTTCATGACTGTAAATCGTTAAATCTTGAATCTGATCAATTGGTTGAAAATTTCCTGAGAAGACGGACATGAATATTACTTGGTGTGCTGGAACCAAGCATTCTTCTTCTTCATTAAAAATAGGTTGACTGTTTGTAAATTTTAGGGATATATCCCTTGGATTTACATTGTCAATCATATTTTTAAATCTCTTTACTGTATCAACGAATCCTGCAGAAAACTCACTAATAATTTTTAGATCATTAAAAATTAAAATTGTATCAATTAATCCATATTGGAAAAACTGATAGGTGTCAGATGGGGAAGCATCTGGGAATATAACAAGCTTTGTTAGCTGTTCTTTGGCAATAGGATAATATCCCAAAATTGCCCTTTTTTCTTCAGTCCAATTTAGGACTATGTTAAGGGTTTCTCTGAGATTTGATCTACAGACCCTTTTCTTTTCCTTGATTTCAGCCCTTGTAGGAATGTTTCTTATTATCCCTGTTCTCTGGGTTTGAATTGGAGCTTTATCTGCTCTCTTTAAGGTTTGCTCTGGATGTAGAGCTTCATATTCCCTGAAGGATTCCTTTGCCTCTTCCAGTGTTAGAAACCCTCCTTTATGAATTATCCTTGATTGATGTGTGAATGGTGCTGCTTTTTCCCAGGCATCATATACTCCTTTCATGGGGCCATTATAAATTACATAATATTTTTTTATCTTGGGTGGATTTTTTAATGATTTCAGCAATTGTTTTATTTTCTGAAATTTTTCCTTCACCTGATTTGTCCACCACGCTTAGCTGGCTGAACTCTGATGGTTTTGCTTGTTGTGTTGATTTCATTGCTTCGATGGCCTTCTTGAGAGATTGGATTTGTGTCCTTATTTGCTGACAGTACTTGCATTTTTCGAGTTCTTGCTCATATTTTTGAATTTCTTGATCTAATGCGTTGTAGACAAACTCCATTCTCTTGTTAATGTATCTGCAATAATATTTTTGTCACCCTTAATATATTCAATTTTTATTGGATATTGTAACAAAAATAATTGCCATCTTACCAATCGTCCATGATTATAATCAACTTTTAAATTATATCGTATGAAACCTGTTAGGTAACTTGAATCTGTCCTTAATGTAAATTCTCTGGGTAGTAAATCAATTTTCCATTTCTTAAGAGATTTAATTGCTGCTAGAGTTTCCTTTTCATGGGTGGTATATCTCTGTTCTGTTGGAGTAAAAGTCCCTGAAATATACCTGCAAAGTAATTCCATTGGGGAATCTTTAGAATCTAGTGATTCTTTTTCTTGTTCCAAACTTTTTATAGCTTTCTTAGCTTTTAGACATCCTGACCAGGTTATGTTTGAAGCATCTGTTTCTACTATTAAGTAGTCGTTTTCTTCTGGAATATAAAGTTCTGGAAGTTTTTCACATAATTCTTTAATCCTTTGAATTTGCATACTATCTTTTTCATCCCATTTCCATTCTTTTTTAGTACTTATTTTTGGAAATAAGCTTTTAGTGTATTCTGTTATATTCTTTAAAAATCCTTGATCAGAAATATAATTTATACACCCTAAAAATCTTTGTAATTGTTTTTTATCTTCTATTTTATTAGGAAATAAATTTACCTTTTCTAGGACATTTGGCTGAAGTTTTAGCTTTCCTTGAGTGGATAGAATTAATCCAAGAAACTCCATTTCTTGTTTTGCTATTCTTGCTTTCTTTTTGCTAAGAACTAATCATTTTTCTTTACATCTTTCTAAAACTATTAATAATTTTTGAAGATGATCTTCTCTATCCTGTTTTGTAAAAATTAGTATATCATCAATGTACACTAAAATAAATTCATTTAACTCTTTTAGATTTTCTTCCATAAATCTTTGATAAATAACTGGGGCTTGTTTTAATCCGAATGGTAATACATTCCATTCATAGAGCAACACACTTGTTGATTCTTTTGTTGGGCAAGTAAAAGCAGTTAATTTCTTTGTTTCTTCGTCTAAACGAAGTTGCCAATATCCTGATTTTACATCAAGAGATGAAAACTAAGTTGCTCCTTTGATTTTTTCTAAAATAGAATCTTTTCTTGGAAATTTATGAGCATCACCAATAGTTGCTTCATTCATCTTCTTATAGTTAATAACCATTCTTCGTTTTCCCCTTTTAATTTCATTATTGTTTTTGACATAAAAGGCTGGAGCCGCATGAGGACTTTTACTTAATCTTATAATTTCTTTTTCCAAAAGATCTCTACATTCTAGTGAAAACTCTTCTCTATCTCTTGCGGAATAAGAAATTTTATTTGGAACATTTATCTCTTTTGTAGGATCTTTTAATTTAATACTTACTAATTCGTTATTTGTATTTTTAATATCTAAAGGATTTTCAGCACAAATTTCATTCAAAAGTTCTTCTATCTTTATTTCAAGATTATTTTTTGGGATATTTATCTGAAAATATAAATTTAAATAACATGTCTCTAATATAAAAAATATTTTAAATTTTAAGATCTTATCTATAGTAGTAGTCGGTATTTTTATACGTTTTGATTTTTGATTTATTGAAGAATCGTGTGGAGCTTTTAAAACTACATATGTTAATTCTTGAATGAATGGATGATATAGCTTTAAAAAATTATTTCCTATGATAAAATCCATTTCAGAATCTAACATATATATAGATGGAACAATGAACCTATAATTTTGAATAAAAATTTCAACCATCTCTGCTTTTTGGTCAATTTTATGTATTGATTTGTCAGCTATTCTAACTCTTAATGGTTTCTTTAATTTTTTCCAATCAAGTTTTATATTTGAACTAGCAAAGCATTGTGTTGCTCCAGAATCTATGAAAGCATTTATAAACTTTTCTGTTATTTTTATAGTAATAAATGTAGCATTATTACTCAGTCTCTGAGTCTGTTTCCGAGACATATTAAAAAATATAGTCTAAGTTATCATCAGATTCCTCTAAAGGTTCCATGAAACAAGACTTAGCAATTTCTATTTGTTTAGTAAGATCCTTTTTATCCTTCTTTTTCGGACATTCATTTGCATAGTGTCCTTCTTCTTGGCAATACCAACATTTACAATCTTCTTTTTTATTTGGGCAATAGTTATTTCTTTGTCTTTTGTTTTTATTATTATTTTCCTTTCTAAAATATCTCTTTTTTCTCTAGTTTGGATAGTATTTTCTTTTTCTAAATTGATATTTTCTTTTTCTTTGAAAATTTTTATTAAGACCATATTTTTGAGGTATCTCTTCATTATCTTGACAGCAAATTCTAATTATATTTGCAAATCTTTTTTGAGTTGCTTCTTGCATACAACGTTCTTTTATTTCCTCTCTTATTGCAGAGGTTGCTTCACCAAAGTTATTTTCAATTGTTCCTCTATTTATTTCTCTTATAAATCTTCCCATTATAAATTCATTAGCAGGATATGGAAGTTTTGTTATATACATACTAAGATAATGATTTTTATCTTCTTCTTTTAATTTGTAATAATGTATTCTATATTCACATATATAAGACTCAACATTACATAAATCATATATCTGAATATTAGCTAAATGATTTTTTGCTTCTTGATATTCTTTATTATAAACTTCTTGTCTATGATCTATAATATTTTTTCCAAAAAATTCTTTATATAGAATCATCATTATATATAATATCTTATCATAAGCTGTAGTTTTTGTTGCTAATTCTTCTATTATTTGGTTTTCTATTGATGTCATATAATCTCTTATAGTTCCTTTAGTATGAAACCCTATGTAATTCCAAATATCTCTTCCAGACAATTCACTAAGTTTTGGATTAGTAAAGGCTTCTAATAAAAAGGAATTCAACCAATTTTTGAAAATTTCTTTTTCGTTCTTTTTACAGTCTAAATCGAGCATTCTTTCTCCTTCCATTTCCTGAGTTTTAGGAACATATTTTGATGGTATTTTTGTATATTTTAAATCTTTATTTGTAAACCCTTTTTTAAAAAGCATAATTATCAAAACCTGTTTCCCATTTAAATTGAGATTGATTATCCTTAGATGTTCCAGCTTCATTTTTTACTTGTATTGGAATTGCTGGTTCCTCGTCACTTGAATAATCTAGAATGTGTTCTTCATTTTCTATATTTTCAGAATTTACTAATTCTTCTTCTATCTGAAAACCCTGTTCCATAATATTATTTTCTTGAGCAATTTTTAATTGTTTAAAAAGCATTGTAACTTCTTCTAATTTTTCTTCAATATTCATAATTTCAATGGTAGTTTTACTTTTAAGTCTGTTATGTTGATTATATTTTGGAATTTTTCTTCTTTGGGATTCTCTTTTTCCTTATTTCTTTGAAATTTTATGGATACTAATATTTCTTCAAGCATATCTACTATAGAATTTAATTGTGGGTTAAAAGTATGATAAAGATGTGGGGAATCATTTCCATGGTAACATTTTTTAGAAATTCCGTGTGAAAAATAAGCTTTTTCAGGTTTTTGAAGTCCTTCAATAAAACTTATAGTAAAATAAAGATTTTGAGAAAAATCATTTTGTATTGATTTTAAGAATTCGGTGTCATTATAGTTAACATTAGTTAAAATTATTAATTTTTGATCTATTAATTTTGATAACTTAATTATTTCTTCTCTTAAATCTTCTAATTTACTTTTTTCCATTAGGTGACGCTTTTCTTTGTGAAGAGCTACGGTTTTAAGTGAAAAGTGTAGCTTTAGAAAGTGTGGTTTAAGTAAGCAAATCTTTAAATCTATACAGATTTAAATCTGTACCATATAATTTTCTACTCTTGAAACACTTCAGAAACTATCTTTTCTTCTCAGGAAATAAAGGACATGCGTGACTTAATTGTGCCTTCCAAGTAATTTCATCAGCTGATGAAAAATATGTTCTTCATCACCGTAGGATTCCCTATTATAGGGTCCATCTAGTGTACAGATGTATTTTGGTACAGATTTACAGATTTTTGTTTTTATTTGGTTGTTTATTGATTTAAAAGCGTATCATTAAAAGTGTTGCTTAAAGAAAAAATGTTACCCTTAATCGTTAACTTAACTCTTATACCAATTTTTAAAGTCGACTTTTCTTTTAATTTCTTTTTCGAAATTTCTATTAACTCTTCATATTTTACTTTGAATAAGTTTATAGTTTGTATGGATTCAATTGGTGAATTCATAATCAAAAGTGTTGACCATTTCTACTATTACTAGGTATTTATAATTCTGATTTCAATTTTATATTTTTTCAATCTTGTTTTAGTTTATAATATTCCTTTTTGCATAGATTATTGTATATAAAATCTTTTATCTGTTTGTCTTTTTCTTTAATATAATTTTTCAAATCTTCAAAAACTTCTTTTATTTCTACACTTTCTGTTGTTTCTAAATATCTTTTTAGTTTTTCAACTTCATTCTCCATTTTTTCTTTTAACAGCTTTAATTCTTTTAAGTCATAATATGATTTTCCAGGCATTTATAAATTTTTTAAGTTTAACTCCAACTTGTTTATATTTATTCTTATTTCTATCCTTTTTATTATAAGGTCATCAATTTCGATCTGAAGATTATTTAATTCCCTTTTATACTCCTTTATTTTTCTTTTTAATTTTTTCGTCCTTTCTCTTTTTATTTTATTTTTTAGTCTTTCAATCTTTGTATGCTTCATTATTTATTTTAGAATTTCTGCAAATTCTATCATCGATTCATCACTATTTTCTAGAGATTCTATTAATTTTTCTAGCTCTTCAACTTCTCTTTTCAACTTGTCATAGATTATTTTTAGAGGTTCAAATGCTCTTTGATTTATTTCAGAAAACTGTAAATAATTCAACCGATTTTCTCTTTCAAATAGCTCTTGTTTCTTGTCTTGATAAGTTACATATATTTTCAATAATTTTATATTTTGGTATTTCTGTTTTTACAATTTTCTGAAATAATTCATCGACATAAATTCTTTCTCTGTTTTTAAATATTATACTATGATGGCTATTTGTTAAAGCATAATTTATTGCATATGTAATTGAAAATGGTTCATCGTCTTGTTCCATTAGATTCTTTCTGTGGAATTTATAAGCCAAACTTATAGATCTTCCAAGATTTTCAGTTGATAAAGGTATAGCATATCCAAGATGGACATTAAATTTAACATTTACGTTTGCCAAGTTTCCATGAACAATTCCAATTATTTGATCTATTGGGTCATCAATAATTCTTTTGTCACAGATTGCTAAGCTTATTGGTGAATTAATTCCTTTCATATATGTAGATTTGATTAAGACTTGTATAGTACTAATATGAATCCATCCAATTTTAGATCTTTTTTGTTGATCCTTAATTTTCTCAATCTGTTTATTCAATTCTTCATCATTTATCAAAGCTATTTCAAGTTCTCCATTGGCGGATTTTATCTTTATAGGGGCTTCTAGTTGAATTTTTTCATAGTATATTATATTTTTTCTATTAAAAACTTCTTTTAAAATATTTTGTTTATTAAAATTTTTATTTGATTTGAGATTTAATTCTGTTTTTAGAACAGCCTGTTTTTCATTATCTAATAAAGCAGTTAATCTATAATAATCAGATTCTTCTGTTAATTTTAAACTTTCTAAATAATTCATAATTGAAAGACTAGAATGAAGATGTACCTTTCTGGAGAAAAACTTCCTTTATTTAGTATATTTTACATAAAATGTTTTTATCTCCAGAGGGGAGATTGTAGATACTAACTCCAGAGGGGAGTTTAGAATTATTTTTCCCTAAGGGAATTCTTTCTCAGACTATAGAATCGCCTCAGCAGCTTCCTCCTTGCTCTCCTAGCATATGAGTACTCTTAGCCTCCTGCTTTCTATTGTCTGATGCCTCTTACAATTGCCTAAGCAATCTATTTATAATGGTTGGGTCTGATGGACAATTCCCATCCTTACCCTTCTTATGACGTCATTGCTTACGTTATTGTTTATTACCTTGCACCAGCTACATTGTTGGTGCCTTATGACCTAAGCGCTTACGTCATTATACAATAATATTGAGGGATGCTTCAGATGCACTGTCCTCTTCTTTTATCATGTGGGCTTCAGATGCATTGTCATCTTCTTTTATCATGTGGGTTGATTCCGTTTCATTATTGCTTTCTTCAGATATTTCTGAGGCACATAGCTGGCACTTGTGGTCTTCTCTGTCTTTTATCAAATAGCAGAGATTCCTCTTTATCCCTTCAGGGAGATTTTCTAAAAGTCCAGATAAGTTGTAGAATGCTGATTCAAATTCCACCAAGAGTCTCATCTCTCTTTCTTCAATTTCATTTTTTTTATTGGACACAAGCAGAGTATTTCTACTTTTATAATTAATCCTTGTGTGAGATTCCTTCGTTATTTTTTGAGTTCTTTCAAAGACCCTTGCTAATGTGCTGGCTAGCCTTCCTTCATGACTGTAAATTGTTAAATCTTGAATCTGATCAATTGGTTGAAAATTTTCTGGGAAGACAGACATGAATATTACTTGGTGTGCTGGAACCAAGCATTCTTCTTCTTCATTAAAAATAGGTTGACTGTTTGTAAATTTTAGGGATATATCCCTTGGATTTACATTGTCAATCATATTTTTAAATCTCTTTACTGCATCAACGAATCCTGCAGGAAACTCACTAATAATTTTTAGATCATTAAAAATTAAAATTGTATCAATTAATCCATACTGAAAAAACTGATAGGTGTCAGATGGAGAAGCATCTTAAAATATAACCAGCTTTGTTAGCTGTTCTTTGGCAATAGGATAATATCTCAAAATTGCCCTTTTTTCTTCAGTCCAATTCAGGACTATGTTAAGGGTTTCTCTAAGATTTGATCTACAGACCCTTTTCTTTTCCTTAATTTCAGCCCTTGTAGGAATGTTTCT
>NC_029785.2:8334607-8368630 GCF_000816755.2 Arachis ipaensis
CCCTTTTAATTTCATTATTGTTTTCGACATAAAAAGCTGGAGCTGCATGAGGACTTTTACTTAATCTTATAATTCCTTTTTCCAAAAGATCTTTACATTCTAATGAGAACTCTTCTCTATCTCTTGCGGAATAAGGAATTTTATTTGGAACATTTATCTCTTTTGTAGAATCTTTTAATTTAATGCTTACTAATTGGTTATTTGTATTTTTAATATCTAAAGGATTTTCAGCACAAATTTCATCCAAAAGTTCTCCTATCTTTATTTCAAGATTATTTTTTGGAATATTTATCTGAAAGTATAAATTTAAATAACATGTTTCTAATATAGAAAATATTTTAAATTTTAAGATCTTATTTATAGTAGTAGTTAGTATTTTTATACCTTTTGATTTTTGATTTATTGAAGAATCGTGTGGAGCTTTTAAAACTATATATGTTAATTCTTGAATGAATGGATGATATAGATTTAAAAAGTTATTGCCTATGATAAAATTCATTCCAGAATCTAACATATATATAGATGGAACAATGAACCTATAATTTTGAATAAAATCTTCAGCCATCTCTGCTTTTTGGTCAATTTTATGTATTGATTTGTCAGCTATTCTAACTCTTAATGGTTTCTTTAATTTTTTCCAATCAAGTTTTATATTTGTACTAGCAAAGTATTGTGTTGCTCCAGTATCTATGAAAGCATTTATGAACTTTTCTGATATTTTTATGGCAATAAATGTGGCATTATTACTCAGTCTCTGAGTCTGTTTCTGAGACATATTCAAAAATATAGTCAAAGTTATCATCAGATTCTTCTAATGGTTCCATGAAACAAGACTTAGCAATTTCTATTTATTTGGTAAGATCCTTTTTATCCTTCTTTTTTGGACATTCATTTGCATATTGTCCTTCTTCTTGGCAATACCAACACTTACAATTTTCTTTTTTATTTGTGCAATAGTCATTTTTTTGTCTTTTATTTTTATTGTTATTTTTCTTTCTAAAATACCTCTTTTTTCTCCAATTTGGATAGTATTTTCTTTTTCTAAATTGATATTTTCTTTTTCTTTGAAAATTTTTATTAAGACCATATTTTTGAGGTATCTCTTCATTATCTTGACAGCAAATTCTAATTATATTTGCAAATCTTTTTTGAGTCACTTCTTGCATACAACGTTCTTTTATTTCCTCTCTTATTGCAGAGGTTGCTCCACCAAAATTATTTTCAATTGTCCCTCTATTTATTTCTCTTATAAATCTTCCCATTATAAATTCATTAGCAGGATATGGAAGTTTTGTTATATACATACTAAGATAATGATTTTTATCTTCTTTAAAGGCTTCTAATAAGAAGGAATTCAACAAGTTTTCGAAAATTTCTTTTTCATTCTTTTTACAGTCTAAATCGAGCATTCTTTCTCCTTCCATTTCCTGGATTTTAGGAACGTATTTTGATGGTATTTTTGTATATTTTGAATCTTTATTTATAAACCCTTTTTTAAAAGCATAATTATCAAAACCTGTTTCCCATTTAAATTGAGATTGCCTATCCTTAGATGTTCCAGCTTCATTTTTTACTTGTATTGGAATTGCTGGTTCTTCGTCACTTGAATAATCTAGGATGTGTTCTTTATTTTCTATATTTTCAGAATTTACTAATTCTTCTTCTATTTGAAATCCTTGTTCCATAATATTATTTTCTTGAGCCATTTTTAATTGTTTAAAAAGCATTGTAACTTCTTCTAATTTTTCTTCAATATTCATAATTTTAGTGGTGGTTTTTCTTTTAAATCTGTTATGTTGATTATATTTTGAAATTTTTCTTCTTTGGATTCTCTTTTTCCTTATTTCTTTGAAATTTTATGGATACTAATATTTCTTCAAGCATATCTACTATAGAATTTAATTGTGGGTTAAAAGTATGATAAAGATGTGGGGAATCATTTTCATGGTAACATTTCTTAGAAATTCCGTGTGAAAAATAAGTTTTTTCAGGTTTTTGAAGTCCTTCAATAAAACTTATAGTAAAATAAAGATTTTGAGAAAAATTATTTTGTATTGATTTTAAGAATTCGTTGTCATTACAGTTAACATTAGTTAAAATCATTAATTTTTGATCTATTAATTTTGATAATTTAATTATTTCTTCTCTTAAATCTTCTAATTTACTTTTTTCCATTAGGTGACACTTTTCTTTGTGAAGAGTTACAGATAATAATAATAATAATAATAATAATAATAATAATAATAATAATAATAATAATAATAATAATAATAATAATAATAATAATAATAATAATAATAATAATAATAATAATAATAATAATAATAATAATAATAATAATAATAATAATTAACCAACAAATTTTCAATATTTTGTAAAGTTTGGAATTGAAGCAAAATTTGTGAATCTTCTTGAATTTTGACTCTAAGTATCACTACCATTACATCCTATATATAAGTAATATCGTAATGAAAAAAAAAAGATGTAGTAGAAAAAAATAGTGGAATAACTTTGTTTAGGTTAACATACATAAATTTTGATTTTGAGCATATAACTTTGTTTAGGTTAATAAATACATACATTTCAATTTTGAGTATATATATATATTCTAGCAAAATGTAGTAATGTAAGAAAAATGTTTTAGAATAGAAAAGAATAAGAGAGATTTTGAGAAGAATTAAAGGAGAGAGATAATTTTATGAAGAAAAATAAAAAAAAAATTATATAAGGACTAGTTTGACTAATTTTTAAAATTTGAGGGATGAAAAATGACTTACGTCTGGACTTTCAAGGACTATTTTGACTAATAAAAAACTTTTTTATATGTCAAGTGACACGTGGCATGCCACGTGTCACTGACCTGTCACGTGGCACTTAACGTGACACGTCATTATCCAATTGACGGAAGGACTAATTTGACTAACAGTTTATCTTTCATGGACTAATTTGATTAAAAAAATCATTCGGGGACAAAAATAAAGATCGCGTGATCTTTCAGGGACGAATTTGAACATTAACCTAAAGATATATATACATAAATCGTAGTGTATAATTGAATTAATGTTATATTTGTTTGATTTTTATTTTTTTATTTCATTCAATTTAATTTAAATAATTTTAAATTTTAAATTATAAAAATATTTAATTTAAAATTTAAATAATTATAATTTAAATTAATAATTTAATTTAATTCAATAAAAATAAATATACTTGTATTATTAATTTATAAAGGACTTCAGTAAGGTAGCATTGCCTTTATCCAGACTACTGTAGAAAGATGTTGAGTTCGAGTTGAGTGAGGACTGCATGAATACATTTGATAAGTTGAAGATCACCTTAACTGCATGAATATATTGATTTCTAATACTTGTATTGTAATATAAATATATTTATTTTTATTGAATTAAATTAAATTAATAATTTAAATTATAATCATCTAAATTTTAATAAATATTTTTATAATTTTAAAATTTAAAATTATTTGAATTAAATTGAATGAAATAAAAAAATAAAAATCAAATAAACATAGTATCAATTCAATTATACACACATCAGTGAAACTTCAATTGAAATTTTGTGCAGGTCTTGGATACCACGGTTTATGTATGCATATCTCCTCTTTATAAATCGTGGAAGGATTTCACTGCTCTCTTCATAAACCGTAGAAGAGTGTCACGGTTTATGTGTATAATACTAAAACGTGGAAGGATTCCACTGATTACATAAAATAGTAATAGAACATGAAGGTAAATAATTCTCAATTGTTGTAACAATTTTCTCTATTTATTTCATTTAAGTAAATTATCCTAAATAAAACAAATGAAATAAATAACGTTTCATAGTTGTGCTGTCTGTATTTATATGTAAATCAAATCTATTAATTTCAATTTACAACTTTTCAAGATAGATAGAATCAATATGATTCGAATTAGTATAGAAAGTTATAAAACAAAATAACCAACTTCGAAAAGTTTTTACTTTTCAAAAGTAGCTTATAAAAGTTAAATTAAAAAAAAATAACTTTTTAAAATTATAATATTTGTGTTTGGTAAATCAAATTAAAAATAACTTTAAATAAACACAACAACAACAATTGCATTTAGTAAAATAACTTTTAAAATTTAAAAATACTATAATAGACATAAATACAAACATTAAATTTGAAAATTAATTAATATATGAGGTTATATTAGACTTTTAAATTTTAAAAAGTACAAGCCAACTTTAAAAAGCTCTATCTTACGTGCTTTTAAAAGTATCCCGATCTTTTAAAAGCTACAAGGAGAAGCACATGGTCTTTTTTATTTATCAAACACAAAATGAAGAGTTTGAGCTTTTAAAAAGTATAAACACCTCTTCAAAAAGTTTTACCAAACCAAGCTTTAGTAGGGTTAAGATGTTGAATGTGGCTGGTCCATAATAAATCAAAACAAGCAACTTCAATTTAGGCCCACAGAAAATCAAAACAATGGGCTTCGATTTATAAGAAACGTGCACCCAAGGTAAATCGAATGAAGTAGATTTGATTTACAATATATATAAATTCGAATTCATTCATTTTGAATTACATTTCACTATTTCTTCCATCCCCAAAATGTAACCTAGAGAAAAAAGTTAGGCAATAATACCACAAGATTCAAAACTGCAAACATAGAGGACGACCCAAATCGTATCTATTGATTGAATGAAGTTGTCTATATTGTGAAAGAAAAGAGTCTAGAAAACAAATAATTATGGCAACCCTGCACTGTATCTTGAAATTTTTTTTTAAGATAGATCAGAAATGTTAGTAATATTAAATCGCTTAGAGTATTTGTTTATAAGCGTTAGTTAGAAATTAGAATTTCTAAATTATAAATGATAGTTAGAGTAGTGATTTAGTAGTTTGTTAGAATTTTGAAATTATAAATGCTGCTTAGAGTTGTGATTGTACAAATTGAAGAGACGCACGCACTGGTGGGATATTCTCGAAAAGGAGACACAAAAGAAAAGAGAGCTAAAGCAAAAGCCGAGGCTAGAATAGGGCTTGGAAAACTATATGACCCTACTCATTCATCAGAACTAGTTCAGTCAGGAGAGAGCGGCGGGGACATATATCCCTTGTCAGGCTGAGCTACGTCCTGAATTTAGACTAACCTTGCCCGGGGATCTTTCACCTTCTTATTAGATGTAATTTTATCCACCCTGGACTTGACTTTGGCCAGGGTGAAAATTACCCCACTTCCTCAGATGTGGATATAAAAACCGTTTCAGTGACTCATAAGGCTTCCGCTCAGTTCTTGAGAATGGTCGCCACCTCTCCCAGGACCGGAATGATTATCCCTGCCCGATGGGTCTACATCCATCCCTGAATGTCGTCGGGTACTGTTCACTTCTATAATTACTGTAACTGTAATAGAATTATTACAAATTCGAAATGATAATAAATAAAAGAAATGAAATATATATTTTTTTTTCTAATTTTATTTTAATATTCTATTTGTAAAAATTGAATTATGACATATTCATTACGTTCGGAATAGCAAATTCCAAACTGTTAATAACTAAGATCCTATTAGTTTTCCAGACAGAAAGATTCCCCTTAGTCATACGGGGTGAGTTTTCCCTAAGGAATGAAAGGCTGATCGCTTGAGTCTATAGGCTACCTCTCCTATCCGCTTCTCTACAAGGTCTAAAAATATCAAGGTCTGAGATGACCCAGAAAGCACTATCAATTTAAGAAAGCCTACTTGGGTATTGAGCATTTACAAATAAGAAATGAGTTTTTCACAATAGATAGTTGTGTAACTCCGTAAAACAGAATCGAGTCCATTTTCTTACATATAAACTTTTCTATAGGTATACTCGGTTCGTTTGATTGATGCTCGAGCCGGATGAAACTATTAGTGAGAGTAGTGATTAAAGGTTCTGTTAGAGTTTGTAAGTTTTAAATATTAGATTAACTAATGACTAAAAGTTTAGTTAGAATTTAATTTAAATTAAAAGTGTCAGTGATAATAGTGATTTATAATTTTACATTAAAGTTTTTTTTTAAAAATTAGAATGCTCAAGTGAATTTAGATCTAGATTATATTTGATTTTTTTTAATTTGTTGGGGATATGGGTATTGTAAAATTATTTGTTTGGGGTTTAGAGTATTTTTTCAAAAGGGCATGCATTATTTAATGGTTGTTTAGTGAATTATTTTGTTAATTGTTATAATTCTTAGAAAATATTTTTTTTATCATCATGCAGCCCACTCAATATATCACTAGTATGAGGAGGCAACATGGTATGTCTCTAGACGATAGGATCATATCGTACTTGCAAATAGTCGGCTTATACCATTTTGTGAGACTCAACGACCATTAGTTTTGATTGGATGAGCCGTTAGTCAGTGTATTTATCGAAAGGTAACGTTCGGAGACGCATACCTTTCATATGCCATTTGAGGGAGTGCACGACTACCCTATAGGATGTGGTTTACTAGTTAGTCCTCTTGATCGACAGTAAGTGCGTTAGTGGATGTCTGACGGACTTTGAGAGGTACGTTGAGGGTGACCGACCTCCATAGACTTGGTTCAAAATGTGCCTCTGTCAACTTTTGCATTACCTTTATCGACACAGCAGCATTGGTTCTTATCATAGGTAGTATAAAAGCAGATATAACATGATAATCAAGTATCCTGTGATCATTAGATATTGATGTAGCCAGACATATATGAGATCCATTATACCGTCTTACCTCCCAAGTACTCTTCTGCTGGCAACGACTGATCCGAATCAACCATGTGCAACCATTGCCAAACTCCTTACACTTTTCATAGTACTTGACATGATCAAATTCTAGCACTCTGTACTCAATCTCACGGTGGATACTATAAGTCTTCACGCTTAAGACGGCTTCCTCTTAATTTGAAACTGATCACCAACTTGAAACTCAGCTAGACCTCCGATATCCTGTGTATCTTTGGCCTCAAATTCAGATGCTACATCTGATAACCCATGTTGTCTTATGGCTTCCAAGTCTAAAGTCAAAAAGTACGAGGGGTATTGCTGAGTTCACGAGCTAGATGCTCCCCCACCCCCAACTAGAATACTCCTCCCTAGATCATTATCAATATCCTCATCAATTATGGCGGACTTCATATCATCATCATCCTACAATACATCTTTGAAACCATCTGGTTCTCCACCCTACCTAGAAACCGAAATCATAACACGAGTACCAGCTATCGCAATAGCAAACTAACCGAAAGGTCGATTATCACCTATTTCTCTATCACCGATGCGGTTTAGATCAGTTACGAATGACGGAGATGCCACCAAAACTCCTCAGGTGCAATGACAGGCATAGATGAAAGGCACCAACAGGTATTGAACTAGAGGCTCTTGGTATTGCTAAAGATTGAAGATTTCGGTTCGATCCTTCAGAACTACAAACAATATCTCCAAACTTGGCCAATAGCTCATAGGTTCTCGCCTTGGGAAACTAACGACAACAATGAAACAAAACTTGTAAATCTGCGTCACTGTCTATCACAAAGGAATCATACTTCACACCATCTCGTACAACAGAAGTAGAAATTCTTTAAATTCATACCATGTAGTCCCAGTTTTTGGATTATAGTATTCTGAAACTCAACAAAATTTATAGAAGGTTTGATAAAGACACTCAACAGATCCTTATCAGTAACTTTTATTCCCTCTCACGTTTTTTTCTTAATCGTTCCTCATAGTACACAAGAACTAAAAAATAATTTTCACTAGCCATTGTGAGTCACATTTTAATGAGGATTTAATTTTCTACTCATATTTATAAAGACAAACCTCATAGATATTTGAATTTATTTAATTCGATTTATAGCATTGACCCATATATATAAATCGAATTTATTAGTTTCGATTTACTACCATTGCCCCGCGCGCGCGTGTGTATATATATTGAATTCATTAACTTCGATTTATATCATGTTGTGTCTTATATAGTAAATCAAACCCATTTACTTCGATTTATATAATGCAACATACACTCCTATTAAATTGAATCTATCTATTTTGATTTACCACTGGTATGGCTAAATCGAATCCATTTCATTCAATTTATATATAAGAAGGGTAAATCGAGTTTATTAGATTCTATTTATATAGTTTCATTGACAAAACCGGACATGCATATAATGTTTCTTTTAGGACAATAATGTAAATTTGAATGTTATTTCATGTCATTTACCCTATTATTATATATACAAAAATACACTCATAAATCATTATAAAAAATAAATATATTTTTATAATTATTTTTGTTAAATGACTACATAATTATTTTTATTTATGTAATAAAAATATCCTTTTTCAATAACAATTAAAAATATCCCTTTTCAATGACGGGACGAAATTTTTGGAGAGGTGGGGGTGGTACCTGCAAAGACATCCTGACGTCCAAGTCAAAATAGATCTAAGAGGTATATGTGAGAGTTAGAAATGTGTGTCGTACTTGAGCGAGGCCTTGACTCCTTTTTATAGTAGAAGTTTGTTTATTGTATTTTATCTTATAAGATAAGAGGAATATTCGATTTTGAATATTGGTTAGGAGTTTGATTGCCGGGTTGATTTGAACCAAGAAGAAGGCCTAAATCCAAACACCGGTTCAGATGATAAAGAATCCGAGAATCAAGTCCGGAATAATTGAAAACTGTCAAATGGGATAAAAATTAAGGGGATTGGACATGATTAAAGAATTTGGAGTGACTAGCTACAAAAAGAAATGATGTATATCATAATATTATTTCATGTCTTTATATAATAACCATATTATATATTAGATAATAAAGCGATGAGAGAGCGAGAAAGAGCGTAGGTGGGAAACACGGGAGGGAATAGGGCTAGGGAACATGGTAAGGATCCAAGGCTTTGGAACCGAGAAGAGTATCGGCGGCTGGAGCATGAATCTTTCTCCATTTTCGTCAGTAATCTACCTGAAGACACATCGAAGAAAGAATTGTTCCAATTATTCAACTGGACGGGACGCATCAATGATATATATTTATCCCGGAAACAAAAACGGGGGACCATATACATGTTTGTCATTATTCGGTACACAACCAAAGGAGGGGCGTTGAAAGCTATTGCAGAAATGAATCGACTGAGGCTGAGAGGAAAAGTGGTATTTGTGGGAGAAGCTAAGTACAGAAGAATGTCAGGGGCAACGAACATTACCGGACGACATGGAGATACGGTCACACAAAAACTCAATACTCGAGAACCACGTATGGAAGCAGTGCAACATGATCTGGTGTCATCTGGACACGAACTAAGACTCAAGGAGGTTGTAAAGGACCTGCATGGAAAAGGATGGACAAAGAAGGTTGAGGTAGCGGTGGCCACAGAAAATTTGGTATGGCTGCAGTGAAGTCTTGTAGGAGGCACGACGAAGGCTATTAATTTTGATTCTTTGAAGGAATTGGTTGCAAGGAATATCCCAAATGTCGTACAGGTTCGGGAAATGGGAGCATACAAAGCGCTTTTAACATTTGATAGCATCATACATGCTGAGAAAACATACATGTTTAATATGAATAGTCTTTTACAGTTGTTCCACAGTGTATGGAGGTGGGAGGAATCGGACCATAGTGAAACTCGTAGAGTGTGGCTGGAATGTTATGGGATTCCACTGCATGTATGGTCAGTCAACACGTTCAAAACAATAGGGGGCCAATGGGGTGAAGTGGTTGGATGTAATCGAGAGACAGAATTATATAATTCTTTCACGGTAGGACGTGTGCAGATTGATACTTGTGTAATGGATGTTATTCAAGAATGGATCCATATTACAATTGGCTCAGAAGGTTTTGATATTCTGGTGAAGGAAGTTGGTCATGAGACGTGTAATCTACAATGCATAGGGAACAGTAGAGGTGAAGGAAAGGGAGTAGCAGGGAATCACGACACCACTAATAAGATTTCAGAACTGGTCATAAGGCAGAGGCAGGGGACGAATTCTTTGCAAGGAGGAAGCCAGGACGAAGCGGTGGTAACGAAGGTAGCACGGGAGGGGGAAGAAGACAGGGGCAGAGTCGTAATTTCAGAGGCAATTTTGAATGAGTGGATTAATGGGAGTAATTATCTAAAGCGCGGAGAATCCGTACCAAATCAATCAGTTAGCGACGAGAATCAAGGAATGCATGATTTGGGGGGAGAGAACGTTACAAGCTATGAGGTAGATTCTGAAAAAACTTTGACATGTGAGGCTATTGGGCTGGGCAGGGGGTCCAGTACAGAGAAACAAAAAAATGTTGGCCAAAATAAACATTGGGCCTTAGGAAACCAGCAGATGAAGGAGGGAAAGGGAGCACGGTTGGGCCTAAAACAAAGAGGTCCTGAGGAGACAGCCATAAGGCCCATCCTGATGGAACCAGGTAGGGCGCTGATGCAACCGGATTGGGTACCCAGCCATCTTTCTGGGCGCAGGTCTAGTGGAAGGAAGGAGCGTGGATCGGAGGGTGGAGTCCTGGTCCAAGGAGAGAACGACCTGCACGATCGGGGCACCAACAGCGGGACTTGGCCGGTTGTTGACCCACACCGCCGGCTGGCTCGCGGAGGAGAGGAAGAACCCAGAACCGGTGAGGGAGAGAGCGCCGCGCACGATCGGGACAGCCACAGCGGGACTCGGCCGGTTGTTGACCCACACCGCCGGCTGACTCGCAGAGGGGAGGCAGAGCCCAGAACCCTTGAAGAGGCGGCTTTGGACGACGTTGGGATGCATGGCGGAGGAGAGTTTGCAGCAAACAGGGATGCGGTTGGCGGTGATACCATAGCGGAGCAGCAGCGGGTGAAAGTGGCGGGTAATGGAGGGGAAGCTGTGTTCCTTGAGGATAGAGGTGTGACATTGAATGATGGTTACAAGGACCAGCATCTGGTTCAACATGAAAGAAGGGTGGTGGTCAGCCATGGTCATGATGACAATGTGGAGGATGAAGCTGGGGATGAAGAAACTAAAGTTGAAGCGAAAAATAGCGGTAGTCAGAGTTCAATACTGAAGGAACAATTACTGGAGAACGAGAGGACCTGGGAGCTGGCCAGAGAGTCGGGTGCTATGCTATACAATGAGGAGGACGATATTATGGCGATTCTCCAGGCACAGAATGAAGAAATAGCACGAAAACGGAAGGTGACTAAGCAGAAGGAGAAAATGAGACGATGCAGGCCCAAACATAAAAACCAGGTGTGTAAGAGAATATTTTAATGATTATTAGTGCTTGGAATGTTAGGGGGCTAAGGGGGGACGGAAAGTTTAGAATGGTGAAAGATTTGAAGAAAAAATATAGTTTGAATCTATTAAGATTGATTGAGACTAAACGCCAGGTTGTGACAAAATTTGATGTTACACGAATTTGGAGGCATGATGGTTCAGGTTGGGAATTTGTAGGCTCTGATGGCGCTTCTGGTGGACTGTTGGTAATATGGGATGAATGTGTTTTTAAAATGAATAATTGCTATAAGGGGGAGAGATGGTTGTGTGTTGAAGGAGTAATGTTGAAGAATAGTTTCAATTGTGCTTTTGTCTTGGTATATGGTGCACATAGTAGGGATGAGAAGACTCATGTTTGGGAAGAGCTGAGCTATATAGCCGGACTTTGTCAGGTCCCTTGTTGTTTTCTGGGGGACTTTAATGAAATTTTACAGGTGGAGGAAAGGAAAGATGCAACTAGCTTACCGCGGTCTGCGGAGGAATTCAAAGTGTGGGTACAAGATATGCACTTAGTGGATCTATCGCTCACTGATCATAAGTTTACATGGTTTTGAGGACGATCTTGCAGTCGTATAGATAGAGCTCTAGTAAATGTGGAGTGGTTAGAAGAGTTCCCAGAGACTCGGCTACGAGGTGGGCCTAGGGGATTGTCAGACCATTGCCCTATAATAGTGGAGGACAAAAAGATGAGGGGTGGGCCAAGGCCGTTCCGGAGCCTTGATTCGTGGTTTACACATGACGGGTTCCTTAGTATGGTCAAGGAGGAGTGGAGAGGATTGGGGGACGTACAGTTCACAGATAAACTGAAGGCGCTGACAATTCCGTTAGGAAGGTGGCATAAGGCTAACTTTAGTGAGATGGATAACAAAATTACAAGATTTGAGGAAGAAATCAAGAAGGTTGACGATCTGGTGAGCAATGGAGTATATGATGAAATGATGGAGGCTAGAAGAAAGGCATTGGTTACTTGTTGTGAGAGATGGTATGTAAGGAAGGAAGTACATTGGAAACAGATGTCTCGGTCTCGGCATGCGAAGGAGATGGACAAAAATACTAGGTACTTCCACAATATAGCTTCAGCAAGGAGGCGGAATAATAGGATTGATGTTCTGATAGTAAATGGCAGACAAGTCAGGAATCAAGCGAGAATCAAGATAGCTATAAGAGACTTCTACAAGAATTTATATCATCAAGAAGCTTCTCTTTTGATGGGGTTTAGAGATGGCTTGGTACGCAAGATAGAGGACGAAGATGCTATGAATTTAGAAAGGATGCCGACAACAGACGAGATCAGAGAGGCTGTGTGGGATTGCGAGTCGTCCAAAGCGCCGGGGTGTGATGGTTACAACATGAATTTCATCAAGAAGTGCTGGGGTGAGATTGGGGCTGAATTCACGGCAACAGTGATGGGATTCTTTCAAACTTGCAACTTACCAGTGGATACCAACATCACCTGGGTGGCGCTAGCACCAAAGTTTGTAGGTGCGAAGGAGATCAAAGATCTACGACCCATTAGTATGGTGGGATGTGTTTATAAGGTTATCTCGAAGGTGCTAGTTAGGAGGATGAGGGCAGTGATGCCGGGGTTAGTGGGGGAGACTCAGAGTGCGTTTGTTAAGGGAAGAAAAATACATGATGGAGCACTTATTGCGTCTGAAACAGTAAACTGGCTGAAATTGAGGAAAAAGGAGGCAGCAATAATAAAGCTAGATTTTCAGAAGGCATACGATATGGTCAAATGGAGTTTTGTGGACACTGTACTACAAAAGATGGGTTTTGGGCATAAATGGAGAGCATGGGTTATGGAGTGCGTGACAACTGCATTTATGTCGGTTCTGATAAATGGGTCGCCATCTAAGCCATTTAAGATTGAAAGAGGTTTGAGGCAAGGTGACCCGCTTTCTCCCTTCTTATTTGTTCTGGTTGTTGATGTGCTACATCGTATGATTGGAGAGGCAATCAGAAATGGACGTATATTACCGCTATTGGTCGGAAGAGATGGTATAGAACTGTCGCACCTGCAGTTTGCGGATGATACTATCCTATTCTGTCCACCTGTGGAGGAGACTATTAAGAACTACAAGCGACTTTTGCGATGTTTTGAGTTGATGTCAGGGCTCAGGATTAATTTTGATAAGTCCAGTTTGATTCCTATTAATTGTGATGAGCAGTGGGTACAGCGTATGTGCAACTTACTGGGTTGTAAGGGAGGCACCCTTCCAGTAAAATACCTGGGGATCTCGTTAGGAGCAAACCCGAGATTAGTGAAGACCTGGAAGCCTATACTAGACAAAGTGGAGGAGAAACTCAACCTATGGAAAGCTAAGGTGCTGAACAAAGCTGGGAAGGTAGTACTCATTAAATCAGTCTTAAATAGTCTGCCAATATATTATTTGAGCTTGTTCAAAATGCCTAAGGCTGTTGCGGAGAAATTGATCTCATTGCAACGAAGATTCCTATGGAGCAAGGAGGATGGTAGAAATGGTATAGCATTAGTAAGATGGGAAGTAGTGCAGGCCCCTAAGAAATTAGGAGGGTTGGGAGATGCTGTAATCCGTAACACAGCACTTTTGTTCAAGTGGTGGTGGCGGTTTGCGAAGGAAGATTTCCCTTTGTGGAAGAAGGTTGTATGCTCGTGTAATAGTCTGAACCCAAATGAGCTCCTGTCAACTCAAGTGTTGCCTATTAGAGGAGGCCCATGGAAGGATATTTGTCAGCTACAAATCTCGGATCAACGTATAAGGAACAAGATGGTTACAGGATTGAGTATGGAGATTGGTGATGGGCGACGGACACGGTTTTGGGAGGATGTCTGGTTGCTTTATGGATCTCTGAAGGATCAGTTCCCGAGGCTTTTCTCTGTTTCAAACCAATGTGGATCTGTTATTGGGGATTGCAGGTTTTGGGATGGGCTAGAGTGGATCTGGAACTTCCAATGGAGGCGAGAGCTTTTCCACTGGGAGTTGGAACTACTGGATCAATTACATGAGGCATTGAGACCTGTGAAACTAGTACATAACAGGGAGGATAGAGTGATATGGAAATATGATAGGCAAGGTGTTTTTTTAGCTAACTCATTTGTGCATGTGCTACAGGAAGAAACGCTCCCAGAGGAGGTGACCAGTTACAGCTTCACGAAGACAATTTGGAAAGAATTGGTTCCACCAAGAGTTGAGATGCTCGTTTGGTTTGTTGTGATCGGCAGGGTGAATACAAAGGAAAGGCTAAGCCGGTTTGGGATTGTCAGCCCGGATGATAGTGTCTGTGTTTTCTGTAATAACAACACGGAATTTGTACATCACCTGTTTCTAGGCTGTGCTTTTGTGTGGCAGGTATGGAGTGCTTGGATAGCAGGGCTTTGCCGTCAATGGTCTTATCCGGGGTCCATGAAAGAGCATTTTCTAAGTTGGACAGAGGAACCAAGGAGTCCAGAGGATCGAAAGCAGCGGCTAAGATGTTTTTGTGCCATTGTGTGGAACATTTGGTTGGAAAGGAACATGAGAATCTTCCAGAATAAAAGCAAAGGTGTTGATGAGGTAATCCACATGACCATGACTAGCGTTAATGAGTGGACAGGTGTTGATCCCCTATGTTGTTGATGGCAATGCTGAAGATGACGTGGGGACTTATCTTTATTTATAGTATTTTTATTTATTTACGTAAGGTGTAGTGTTTATTTAGTACTGTTGTTCCACAATTGAGCTTTTGGTTTCAAAAAAAAAAAATAACCATATTATATATTTTGAGGGTTGAGCTTTTGAAATGGACACTTGCAATAAAAGTACTTTCGGACTGTTTCATAGCACTAAAAGCATATATCTTCCATTTCTTTTTTTTTTTCTTTTGTTTTCTTGAATTTTATATCCAAATAGTTTCCAAACTAGTATGTACATAAGAAACGAATGACAACGTGGTCATCACTCCCATTTACACATAATTTGATTAGTGTGTCTGAAACCATAAGTTAACACACAGCTTCCATCCATTCTCTTCAAAACAAAGCTTTCCACAAGCACATAACACCCAAAATTTTCCCATTTAATTGCCCCTCCAAATTTCTCCTCTCTAATTATCCTCTCCTGCCTCTTATTCCTACCCAACCAACCACCTCTTTCTTGCTCCCATTTCATTCTCTCCACAATAACCAAATTCAATCCAACACTAACCTCTCTTCCCACACTAAACCAAACCACTCCATCAACACCATTTCCTTCACCCCAATCAGCTTCCTTTCCACCCACCATAGCAAATTCTGTTTCAACAACAACATCCACTAACACCACATCATTACCTTTACTACCAATAACACTACTATTCTTCATTGACAAAATCTTCTCCCATCTTTGCTCAAGCGTCAATGTGTAAAACACAGATCTTTTCATTTGGTCCTTGAGTTCCATTCCTTCCTTCACAAACATAAATGGACAGTACCAATTCCCAATAACCACAGAACCAGAACTATCATTAGACAATGGGAAATCGAATGCCGGTAATTGATCGCGCAACAATTGATTGAGGCCAAGAGCTTCTTCCAACTTGTAATTCTTGGGTGTAGAAGCTGCAACTTTCCAACCTTTCCTCCTTAAGAATAAAGGAGGGAACCCATCAGGAGCAACAGACTTTGCATGGAATCCAGAACTCTTCTTGATTATCTCGAATTGTTGATATTCGTTAAAGGGGTCCAAAGGTCTTGGTTTAACATCTTTCACAAAATTGAAGCATAAACAAGTTCTCATATCCTCTTCATTTGAACTTGTACATGCCTCCCTGCTCGTCGACATAACAAAACAGTTTGTTAGAATAATAATATAATCCTTATGAATACATAATAAAAGTAGGGCAAAAAACTCAAATAAGCCAGAGAAAATTTTTACACAAATTCGTCACACAAAAATCTGTTTCATGAATCCACCAATGCACATTTATATGTAATTCGAACCAGCTAAATTTGAATTTCATTTCTACATAATTCAAACCAGCTGGGTCGAATTTTACACAAACACACGCACACACTAATTCGAATCTACCTTATTCGAATTACACACAGTAATTCGAATCAAGGTGATTCGAACTACACCCACGCACGCGTTTCCAAATAATTCAAACTTGATTCGAATTATTCATGGGATAATTCGAATTATGCTGTTAAAAAATTAATAATTTATTAAAAAAATTTTATTAAAAAATTTATTAAAAAAATTAATAAT
Source organism: Arachis ipaensis (assembly GCF_000816755.2). NCBI lineage: Eukaryota > Viridiplantae > Streptophyta > Magnoliopsida > Fabales > Fabaceae > Arachis > Arachis ipaensis. The sequence goes on from NC_029785.2 coordinate 8,351,045, forward strand.
TTACTTAAAAGATGTTATGAATACTATAAAAGTTTGTAATATTCTAGTGATTTAGGTAAATACATGATAAAAATATTTTTCTTTAATTTCTAGATTATTATTGACTATGCAGAGTATTTCTTTAATGTCCTAAGTTATTAGGATATTACAAATTTTTATAGTACTCCTAACATCTTTTAAGCCTTTTTTTAAATAGTCACAAAAAAAACCTTTTTTTTTAATTAGTAAATACATGCATGTACTCAAATTTTAAATAAAGTACTCTACATAGTCAATAATAATTTAGAAATGAAAGAAAATATTTTATTCCATACAAAATAATTAAAAAATATATTTTATTCTAATACAAAATAATTTTTAAAAAATGACTTAAAAGATGTTATGAATACTATAAAAGTTTGTAATATTCTAGTGATTTAGGTAAATACATGATAAAAATATTTTTCTTTAATTTCTAGATTATTATTGACTATGCAGAGTATTTCTTTAATGTCCTAAGTTATTAGGATATTACAAATTTTTATAGTACTCCTAACATCTTTTAAGTCTATTTTTAAATAGTCACAAAAAAAACCTTTTTTTTTAATTATTTTACATAAAATAAAATATTTTTTTGTGGTATAATTTAAATAAATTTATTAAAAAATATTCATATAATTTTTTAATAAAATTATTTAAATTATATAGTGAGATATTACATAATTCGAATTACGCAGGGAAAATTCGAATCACTCTTATTCAAATTATATGGTATATTCTTCTTCAGTCCATTCTTGATAGTTCATGAATATTTTTTATGGATTAATTATTTTGTGAATTCAAGCATGGAGGGAGAAAGATTAGCATACATACCCTTGATGCTTTCCTTTCCTCCATATAACATAGTAGCGGTTGGAAGACAAGGGCTGATTAAGAACTGGAATGAACATAACTTTGTCGTAATACGTTATGGACCCATTTCCACTACTAACAGTCAAACTGACGGTCAGATTCTTGCTATGAGGAAAAGGGAAATGGCTGATGTAGCTTTGTGCTTCTTCATCTTGGAGAACAAGATAGCCTGAATTTGGACCCTCTGAAGAAGGTGCCTTAGAAAGGGCATTAACGTCTTTCTTTAACAATGAACGAGGCCTTGTTGAATACATTCTTGATTCTTATTAACTTCTTTCTCTTCTTATTCTTCAAGCTTCTCTCATATAGTTGTGTGTGTATTTATTAAGGGAAGTTCTATGGTAGCATGAGTTTTGGTGGCTAAAGGTGGCATAAGGTTGACCAACAAGTAAAATATTGACACATGACAAAAAAATTAAATCTAAAATCAAAATGATTCTCTCTCTTATAATTTTTTATAATTATTTTTATCAAAATAATTTCTTATAATTATTTTCATAATTATAAAAAATAATTTCAAAAAATAATACCAAAATAATTTTATAATTATGTTTATAATTATTATTTTATTATTATTTTTATTTTTAAAACTTTTATGCAAACTCTCGTTTGCAAACTGTAATCCAAACACACACTAGGAAGTTGGGTGCTTTGCTTGACATTTTAGAAGAAAAGATTAAAGAGAGAAGGGGCAAGACTTAATGATGAGGTTGGAAGTTGGAAATATAAATTTTGAAAACAAGTGTCCATCAAGCTGTATTTTTATATAGATATGTATATATTTTATAATGATACAAAAATATAAAATCAATCATGGTCCAGTAATTGAGTCGTGTGTAAACAACCTTCATATCCTAAAGGTACAAGATTCAATTCACTAATAATAAAACGATTTTAGAATTATTTTTGAAGACTTACATTGCACAGACGCAATTCAGCAAATTAAATCGAACTAGTTTGTAGCTCAATTTGGTCGGATTTAATAACTATGATTATTAGTTGGGTAGTATATAGGTATAGATATGAAACATACAAAAGAGTTCCACAAAATTGTAGTTATAGAAGTGTATCTGTGGTGGCTGTGTTTTCCATGGCTAATGGTGTCTAAGATTTAAAAAATGCAGTGGGAATAGATTTTTTTTAATTGTTAAAAAATTGAAGGAATAAATACGATTTTTAATTTTTTATTATTTTTACTCTTATATTTTTTTTTAGTTTTACTTATAAAATTAATTGTGAGAAATCACATTTTATTCTCTTAATGGTTAAAAAATTAAGAGAATTCATTTCCAAATATAGCAAATGTGGCAGTCAATAATAGGTGGGTTATTGTTTTAACTATCAGTGGCCGAGTTTGAAATTTTTTTTAGGAAAGCCAAAATTTTTTTTATCACAAAATATATAATATTAGCAAAATTAAATTAAAATTAGGTTAAATATTTGTTAACTTTACCAATCATATCATTAAATTCATTAAAAAGCCAATTTTTAATTCTTTAGTAAATGTTTTTTCTTAAAATATTTTATAAGCATAATACTTATTATTCAAATCCGTTAAGTTATCTATATATTATAAAATAAAATTTAAAGAATAAAATTAACTATAAATTTTTTTTATATTATTATATATATAACTAATAATTTTTATAAATTTTGGAGAGGTCATGACTGAGTTAAGACTTGAAGTGGTCCATTAAGTTACACTTAAGGTTCATAGTAGTTCCTAAAGTTAATAGTTACTCGTACATATCCTGAAGTTGTATTCCAGAATTCAAAATCGTCCTTCAAGCAAGCATTTTTATGTCAACTAGACTTCACCGGAAAGCTGAGATGGACTCTTTTTTGATAGGTTGGCAAGCCCAAAATGACACAGTGTTGGTTTGGCACCTAATTTGGGTCAAACGACGTCGTTTTCATGGGCAGAAATATAACTCAACGTGTTCTCTCCTTTCCAAAATAGAAACACAAACGTCTTCCTTCAAAACCTTATCTTCAATGGCGCTGCTTTGAGTGACATTGCTACAATGTCTTCTTTTAAAACTCGACTGGTCTCTACAGTTGGCTTTCTTGTCGTCGTTTGTGAGAGTATTTTTAAAGAAGGATTTCTCTAACAGAGGTCAGCAAAAAGGATCTCTCTAACAAATATGATTCTTATGTGAACTTATTATGATGGTTGCAAAACAGATATCCTAATTCTCTTCTTGAATCAGGATCCTAATCTATTGCGATCCTATGTTGTTCGGCAGGAAGGAATAACACTTTTTGGACTTCTGATATGCTTTGTATGCGAATGAGATCACATTTTTCTTATGATATGAATGTATAAAATTACTCATAAGGTATGTATTAGACATATTATCCTGTACAGGTTAAGGAGATGATAACAGAGTTTGGGAACAACATGCATTGTCAGTTTCTTGAGATTCTTCACAGTCTATTAGATTCATGTACATTATCTGGACCACAAGTACCTGTTACTGATATTTTCTTCAATTTAAATTGTTTAACCGTATTTGTTACTACTATAGATATGATAATAATTGTTATATATGACATATATTTATTTTAAGGTTTTCTTTGGTACCCTTGTTTATATAGGGTATTGTTACCTTTTCAATAATCAATATTTAAGGGTTGTGAATGTTTTTAGGTGAACTTTCTATTTCTTTTTAAATTTACTTATAAATAAATAGTGAGGTGAACTTTTTTATTTGATTACAAGTTTTTTAGATATGGAAACATAGTGATTTGAGTTAACATATGATTGATTCTTAGCCTTCAGTCACAAATAACTAAAGTGAATTGGTACAAGAAAGTTATTTATATTTGTAGTAGTTTGAGATTTTAATTTCTTTTTGTGTGTATCAAAAATCTTGTGTTGGATTAGCAAATTGTTTATTTATTCATTATCTTGATATAACATGACTATTCTTGATTTTTAAGTTTAAAATGGAGGGGTTGAGAGAGAAGCTCCATGCATTCTTTATAGTACGAATGTATTCAGTTTTAGATTGTAATTCTCTTTGCTAAAATAAAATTTTGATCTTCTTAGTTGGTAATGTAGTTTGTCCAGGGTTGATGTTGCTATCATATACCAAAAAAAAAAAAAAATCACTATCTGAAACTGATGCAATTGAATATATTCTTGCTAGTTCGGATTTTGAATTGTGTATCTTCTAATTAATGGAGGAGATGTCGGTTAGTAGTCTTATTTTGTATTTGAAGTCGACTTGTAAAAAAGATAAATTTGGATGTTGAGTAGTAATTTATTACACATTCTCTGAATTGTTGAAAAAAATTTCTCTTTCACATAAGATGGAAGTATTTTTCTAGGTTAATAAGATATGTATTCCTGGACTTGTTTTATTGATTGTTTCAGTTTTATTTGGCAGAGAGACACAGTTATTGATATTTTCTTTTAGAAGTATTTGGATCAACTTGTTGAAGTTATTGCTTCCAGAATGGCAGCAATAATAGCATCAATATTGAGGGTGAGAAACAAGACGACACAGTGACGCAGAGAGATCAGCAAGCGGCGCGGCGACAAGATGGAGGCCAGGAGAGGCAACAACAGAGAAGATTGAGGTTTTGAGCTCACGCTGGCCATAAATATATAACTTTGAAGATGGAGAGGAGAACGTCTGCGAGGTTAGAGAAGAGAAGCAAAAGGGATGTAAATAGGGTCTTCAATTTTGGGGATTAAGGTTTTTTAAAATTGATTTAGGGACCAAATTGCTCACAAAATATTTTCTCGTCCACATCATTTATCTGTTACTTTGCCAATGTGTCAAAAGAGAGTCCACTTCAGCTTTCCGGTGGAGCCTAGTTGACGAAAAATGCTGGAAGGACGACTTTGAGTCCCGAAGTGCAACTTTAGGGATGCATATGAGTAACTATTAATTTCAGGGACTACTATGAGGCTCGAGTGTAACTTGAAGGACCACTTTGACTCTTAACTCGTCATGACTCCCGGTTGTCAATATGAAGATCCACCCGACTTAATTATGTGCATGACAGCCATTAGAAAGACGACACTTGGAAGGAATACATTTGCAACTAATGGCAGTAATTTAGATTAAGAGTGTACATGCGTGGAGTAAAATTAGGTTTGTCATAATTTAAATTCAGTGTTAAATATGTATCAGACATATTTTATACTTTAACTCAATCTTAAACCTAATAAAATCTAAATACTTTCGGATCACAATTATATTGGGTGAAAACCGGATCTTTAACTTGTGTAACAGTTGTTATCGCATCATCAATTGAAAGAGCAGCAACATTGTCAGATTCTATATTCATTAGTTTGTTTTTTCCGCTATTTTGTGTTGGAATACAATTAAGTCATTCTCCTCTCATTATAGTTTTTATCTAATCAAACAAAACTAAAGAAAAACCAAATGGTATTTAATAACAAATCATGAATAATTAAGGATCCGGTTGAAGTATTCTTTCGGGGGACTTTTTTTTCTTGGATTAGTTTCGATACACTTTGGAATTGGGCCAAAATGTTCAAAAATACTTCAGATTCGGATCGGTTCTTCAGACCGGACCAGTGTAACACCCTATCACACGGAGCTTTACGCTTAAGTCGTAAAACAAAGGTGGTGAGGTATTACGACCTCTAAAATAAAATATACATACATAATATAATTGAAGGAATATAATATTCGAGGATCCTTTAATGGTGGTTAAACAGAAAATCGCGAAAAAAAGCGCATTACACTCAAAAACGTAAAACCAGAGTAAAGATAAGGATAAGACATGAGTATATACAAAGAGTCGAGTACCAAAATATAGAATATCAGGCTCCAGACGCAACCTGCAAAGCTAAGATTGGCCAAAGTATAAATACATACATAAGCATAAGTATATATCCCAAAATAACCCAACATGCATAAAGAAAGCACCTAGTTCTCGAAAAACCTTCAAGAGGATTAAACATCATATATATATATATAAGGAGAATCTATGAACAGAAAATACATAATAGACAACCCTAAAATATAACTTCCCAGCTTGCCAGAGAAACCTCCAGATGATCACTGAGGCACATCTCAACCTGCATATGAAAACAATAACATAGATATGTCCAGTTCTCAACATGGTAATGGTGCCCACATACATAATATATAAAGTCCCAGAAAAGTCAGAGACAATCCTTGAACTCCAACACTCAAATTTAAATCTTAAAGTTTATAAATGGAAAACCATAAATAGGGTAGGTTATTTAAGGTTCTTATTTCTAATTCTTTTCTAACTTAAGTCCTAATTTCTGCCTTCCTCCAATCCTCCAAAATTCCGATACACAGACAAGCAATACAGACAAAGCAGACACAAGTAAGATACAGATACAGCAAATAGCAAATATAACAGGTAAGCATAATATTCACATAGGCAAGCCCAATTAATGCATAATCAAACAAAACACACATATGCATATGATGTATGTCTGCCCTATGGCTGATGAGTCTCATCTGTCGGTTACAAAATTAACCCGACATGTCCGGTAGCTAACCTGGGCATCGTCCTCTTGAAAACTGGTGAATGGTACAGTACTACGATCCTCACCTGGTGGGCGATAAGCCACCTCGATCTCCACAGACGTTTTCAATTGGAAAACAGCACACACGTAGGTGGTAAATAACCACGATCCCCACAAAATAATTCCATATCAAATTCATTATCATTATCATTCAATTCATTCAACAATTATCATCATCACACCTCTCATTCCGTTCATCAATAATTCACACTCAACATAATTCTCTTCTTAACTAAATAAAACTCAAAACATAAATGCATTTCTTTTCTTTATAAATCGAAGTCAAATAATATAATTCTTTTATCCATATTTGTCTAAATAATACTTCAAACCAAATCTCCAATTTTTATAAAAATTTCACCAGCATCTCCTTTAAAATTCGGACTTTGCCACCCTTCTCGGGTCCCAACCAAACCACCTTTCGACCCTTTTCAAATCATTTCCAATAAGCCAAACCAATTTCAATATCAAAATCATTTTCGACTCTCAATTCATTCATTATTCAACACACACACAACTCAACTCAACCAATCATCAATCTTTCATCATCAATAATCATTCATCAACTCCCATCAACAACTTTAATTAACACAATTCCTACAACCAACTCAACAAAATCATTATTCATCAACTCATTCGCAATATAATTTTACATTTCCATCAAGGTTTCTAGTATTAATATATTTCCACATTTTCAACCTATCATATAGTCATCTAGCCTATGTATTCACAAAAAATTATATATTATCTACGAGAAACCAAAACCATACATTGGCCAATTCCTCCCAAAGTTCGGAACACCTCAAAAACCTCTCCTTTGTCAAACTCCAAGCTTCCAAACATCAATTCCTCAAGTTTAATCACCCAGATTTCGTTCCAAACCACATAATTGAACTCCAAATTAACAAGAATACAATCTAATTCACGCAATATCACTATAATTATCATAGGGTTCACTAATTCAATAATTTACAAGGGTTTAACAGTTCCTTACCTTATCCATGGATGAAATGTACAAAGCCCAACATTATTCACAACCTAATTCAACCCTAGAACATCAAAACCACGTAATCTCTCAAAATCAAAACTTTAAATTTTAAAATTAGGGGAGAGTGGCTAGGTAAGAAATTGATAGATTCTTACCAAATTGATCTATTGGTTTTGTCAAGAATTCCAAGATGAACGCATAGCCACTGATGGCTCGTCAATTGGAGCTCCAGATTGAAAGTTACGTGGAATTGAATTTTTGAAGGAGGGTTTCGTTTGTTTTCTCCTTCTTCCTCGGTGTGAAACCCATTTTGTGAAAGAAAGGAGGCTGAATGCCTCGTTTATATAATGGGCCTTGGCCAAGTTTGGGCTCGATTCAACCGGTTTGGCCTGTTGGCCTGTTTTTGGGACAAAATCTTTAAAATTAGTATTAAAATTTGTATTTTAATTATTTCTTCCATTCTAAACTATAAAATTTAATTTTTTAATTTCTTTAAATAATAATTAATTTATTGGCTAATTATTTATTAATTTCGTGAGTTTTACACGTCTCGTTACTGCCTCTGTGCCAAGTATATGAAAAAAGTGTGGAAAAAGCATGGAATTCCTCCAAAATTTTACACGTCTCCTAGCTCATAGAATTTTGAATCAAATTTTCCACTTACCAAATTGATTTATGAATTTTGTAAAGAATTTCGAGACGAACACGTGACCACTGACGGCTCGTCAATCGAAACTCCGAATTGAAAATTACGTGGAATTGAATTTTTTAACAAGGGTTTCATTTTTTTCCTGTGTGTTTTGCGTGTTTCATGTATGGAAAACGGAAAGAAGAGATGAAGCTTAACAAGGGAGGATGAAATAAGTTGGGCCTTGAGTCCGGTCCAATTGATTCAGTTTATTGGCCCGATTTTAAGCCAAAATCTTTAAAAATTAGTATCAAAATTCGTATTTTAATTATTTCTTCTATTTTAAATTATAAAATTTGATTTTCTAATTTCTTTAAATAATAGTTAACTTATTTTATTAATTTCGCAAATTTTACGACCGCACTATGTACACTCCTAATTTATATAGAGGAATGCTAGGGGCAGCAATTTTGGTGTTTTATAACCATTAATTGGCCATCAATAATATTTTTAATGGTGTGAGATTATACCTAATGGTGGAAGATCATTCACTTTTGTTTTGATGATTAAGTGTTGGCCAGAAAACACAAAATTGCTGGCCCTAGGCTTTTTCATTTATATATTAAGCATGCTTCAATAATAATCAAAGCTAGATAACCATTGTGCAGTAAAGAATATTTTCGAAGAGAATCTCAAAATTGGAAACAAATAGGTCGTCCGGTGATCGGATTCTACTTTTTCGGTGGCGGTTCATCCATAAGTAAATGTTTCTCTCTCTACCTTTATCTCTCTTCTCACGACCCCCTCTTGCTCCATCTCGAGTTTTCAACGGAGAACCTTCCCTTGCAACAAGTGGAATGCAAAGAAAGCCATTTCTTTGGTTAATCTTCTCCGACCTTTCATCCACAAGATCTGAAAAAACTAATCGAGTCTTTTGGATTCGGCTACGTTTACATTTTAAAATTCCACTTGACCTTCCAGAAGCTTTTTTTTTATTGGAAGATGCTGCACATGAAGGTGCAGGTTGATGATGTTGATGGAGTAGGATCGGGTCACCACACATTTTGGGTTTTGCCAAGATCAATAGTCATTGCTTTGGATGTTTTCTTTTTGGATTTATTTTATTATTTTATAAAATAATTTCAATACAAAATTACGATAACAACCTTGGTGTAATTACAAAGAGGGATATATTATTGAGCATTTGAGCTTATATTCCAGGTCAAACATTGAAATAATAATCCACATGTCAGTGACTACATTCCTTGAATCTTAGGCACCAATAGCCATGGAAAACACAGCCATACAGATGAGACTTATGTATATGTATATATAGATATAGGTTTAGTCATTGTTGATATCCTGCTCCATAATTTAATCAGACTCATAATAATTTAAAGTTTAATAATCTACATAACAAGAGTTCAGACCACACTTTAAGATTTATCTCTTATTCATTTAGAATCTAATAAAAAAAAACGATTATCCACTTTTAAAGGTAGAACTACTCTAAAAGATAGTTATTTATTCTAATATAAATACACTGATATCTTCAAGTATATTCAAAATTCAATCTATTAAAAAAGTCAGTATAAAATTCTTACTAATTTAAATATTGAAGTTTACAGGTACTACCCCCACCTCTTCACAAAAAATTCAGACAATAACACTTCGATACCAGAAGAAATCAGACACTACCTTAAAAAAAATCTAAACTTCACATTCAAATTTAAAAACAACCTAATTTTAAGTAACCCTCAAAACCGTCGTTATATAACTTTTATTAATTTTCAATTTTGTATACACTAAATTTAGTCCATACACAACAAAATATTCTTAAGTTAATCTCTAAGCATACTAATACTAATATATAGTTGAATGGTAACTACATTTTCTTTTTCTTTTTTACTTTTGAATTTAAGTTTAAGAAGGAAGTGAAAAAAAAAAAATAGGGCGACATCATAGATTTTTCCGAAAATAAATTTCAGTTTATTTGTTAAATAATTTGTGTCGTTGATAGAGTATATCTTTTGACATATAACGAAGTGCGCGAATTTTGTATGAATTTTGAGGATTTACGTCCATATTTAATCTTTATTCTTGCTAGTAAATAGTAAAAAATTTACATATTTCTGTTAGTTATATTCCTTAGAGCTAATATATGTATGAACTATTCCTATTAATTCATATTAATTCATTATTCTATTCTTTGTCATTTGTATGTGTTGCAGTAATGGATATCGAAATATGTATTACCTGATATTTGATGTAAGTTTAAGTTCAGACACACCAAGATACTGTGATCCTTTTTTTTTATCCATTGTTATTAGTACTTTCAACCACCAAAATAATGAAAAATAAATCCAATCTAATTACATTATTAAAAATTAATTAAAATATTACTATCACACGTACTTAAATACTTAAATACATTTAAATAAGCCATTTTTGTTGGTGTTAGAGAATCATTAAAATCAATTTAGATCAATTAGTATCGTCTAGTATATCTGTATATTAATTGTAGGATTCTATGTCTTTATTACTCTGATTCATTTATCACCTATAAATACCCCTTGTATATTATACCTTTGAAGACAACTCAATAATACACTTTTCAGATTACTCTCTCAGTCTTTTATTTCTAACATGGTATCAAGAGCTTAGGTCTTTTTTTTTCCAATGAATATTAGTTCATAGCCCCATTATTTTTTTCCTTTCCGGCAGTGTTTTTTGGCCTCTTTTTTCGTTCCCTTTTCGACGCTTTGGTTCGTCACCCCCATAACCATCTTGTTCGTCTTGTCGCCGTGATTCCAACGCAACCAGAACCGCCGCCAGACGCGCCTCCACGCGCCACCGAAAGACGCTGCCATGACCAGGTTGATCTTCCTTCCAGATTTCACCCGTGCCTCTTTGCTCCCATTTTTTGATCTGTTTCCGACGCTTTGGCTCGTCACCTCCGGCATCATTGTGATCTTCTCTTCATCAGCTTTCCAACGCCGTCGACATCACCACCAGACGCCTCCGGACGCGCCGTCACGCACCGCCAGAACCTCGCTGGCCACCTCTATTGTTTTGCCTTCCAGAAGCTTCAGCAGCCGTTGGATCTTGGACGCGATCAGACGCTCCTGGCGCTTCCACGTGTCGCCGCGCAAGGCATCCTTGGTATCCACTGACCCGCGACCGACCCGACCTGGCCCGCCGTCGACCCGCGTGCCACCTCGTCGCCACGCTGTCTTCTTGCTCCTCTCAGGTGACACCACGTGTCATCAATTGCTGACGTGGCAGACAAGTGGGACCCTCCCTAAGGTTTTTTTGGTGAGCTCTTTCCGATTCTGCACTCCGATTTCTCATTTTTCTGCTCCGAAATTGCCGTTTTCTCTCCTCTCTTTGATCTCTGTGACTACTATCATGGAAAAGCCAGGTGATTTTGCTGCCACCGACAGAAAGGGTAAATTCTGTCAAAACTGTAACCGTTCTGGGCACCTCTTCCCCGACTGTCCTTCTGTTGAATGTCGCACATGCCACCAGAAAGGTCATATTAGCTACCATTGTTCACAGCTGTTCTGCCGTTACTGCAAGCTCTCGGGACATTTAATTACTGCCTGTCCTACTCGCCCACCACGTCCTAGTCCACTAAACTCGTCTCCTGTCTCTCTTTCTGATATTGCATCTCTTCTTCAGCGTCTTCTCTCTGTTTCTGGTAATACCCCTACTGCTTTTTCCACCCCTCCAGGTAATTCTAAATGGTATTTTGACTCGGGTTGCTTTAATCACATGTCTCCGTTGCGTAATATTTTCTCGTCCATGTCTACCACTACAAATGGACCTTCTGTCAATACTTCAAATGGCTCCCTCTTGCACGCAACACACAAGGGTTCTATATCCCAGTCAACTCTTAATCTTCCTGATACTTATTATATTCCCAAATTAAACTTCAATCTTATTTCTGTTGGTCAACTTGTTGATCTGGGTTTTGAAGTCACTTTTTCCGTTTCTAGTTGTCGTGTACAGGATCCTCGAACAGGACAAATCATTGGGACTAGACGTAAGGTCAGAAGGTTGTTTGAACTCGAGAATCTTCATATTCCTCCTGTACCAAATCTCTGTGCTACTTCTTCTCCCTCTACCCTCTACTTATGGCATCAGCGTCTTGCCCACACCTCCTTAGGAAAACTGCGTCCTCTTGTGTCTCAGGGTGTTTTAGGTCAGGTTCCTAATGAATCTTTTGATTGCATTTCTTGCCAAACTGCCAAACAACCTGCTTTATCTTTTCACAATACTTCATCTCTTGCTTGCTCTCCTTTTGATCTCATTCACTCTGATGTTTGGGGCCCCGCTCCCACTGCCTCTATGGGCGGAGCTCGATACTTTGTCATTTTCATTGATAATTATTCCCGTTTTACTTGGGTTTATTTGATGACTAATCACCATGAGTTACCTCAGATTTATATCAACTTTGCTACTATGATTAAAACTCAGTTTTCCAAGGTCATTAAGGTTTTCCGAAGTGATAATGCTATGGAATACCGTGATTCCAAACTCTTAGCCTTTCTTGCAGAACAGGGTACTTTGTCTGAGTTTTCTTGTCTTGGTACATCTCAACAAAATGGTAGAGCTGAACGCAAACACCGTCACATTCTTGACTTCGTCCGTGCAATGCTCCTTTCTTCTTCATGTCCTGAGCATACTTGGGGTGAAGCTGTATGTTCTTACTGCTGTTCATGTTATCAATAGACTCCCTTCTTCTGTTCTTGGTAATGTTACTCCCTTTGAGCGTCTTTATCATACCTCTCCAGATTATAGTTCTCTTTGAGTTTTCGGTTGTGTATGTTTTGTTCTTCTTCAGCCTCATGAACATAGTAAACTTGAACCTCGGGCTCGTATGTGTTGTTTTCTTGGTTATGGCACTGAACACAAGGGTTATCGTTGTTGGGATCCTCTCTCTAAACGTATTCGTATATCTCGTCATATTGTCTTCTGGGAGCACCATATGTTTTCTTGATTCTCATCCTTTGAGTCCATTCCTACTACTCAGTCACCTTTGTTTACTAACCCCAATATTGATCTTTTTCCTAGTGATGATTCTACAGATTCTATCTCGAGTGACCCTCCACAGCCTCCTGTTCTTCCGCCTTCTCCATCTCCCAATAATTCCAGACCGAACAATGATCTTGCTCCTACCGTCATGCCTCCTCCTCCCGCTTGTTCTTCTAGGGTAAGGAATCCACCTCTTCGTCTTCTTGATTACCATTGATTTTCTACTATTCTTCATCAACATAAACCTAAGACATTCAGAGAAGCCTCCTCAAACCTAAATTGGCAACAAAAAATGCAAGAAGAAATACAGGCACTTGAAAAAGCACACACTTGGGATTTGGTTGATCCTCCTTCTGATCAGGAAGTTGTGGGCAGTAGATGGGTATACAAGATCAAGATTCGCTCTGATGGCTCTATTGACCATTATAAGGCCCGCTTGGTTGCTCAAGGTTGTACGCAAGAGTATGGTATTGATTATGAATATACTTTTGCCCCTGTCACTCGTCTTACGTCTGTTAGTGCTCTTCTTGCCATTGTCGCGATTAAAAAATAGTCTCTCAGTCAGATGGATGTGAAGAATGCATTTCTTAATGGGGATTTGAAAAAGAAAGTCTATATGAAACCACCTCCGGGATATCCTTGTCCTTCTAATAAGGTTTGTCTCCTTCGCAAGGCACTTTATGGACTTAAGCAAGCTCCTCGTGAATGGTTTGACAAGTTCAGCACTACCATATGCAATCTTGGTTTTACTTCTAGCCCTCATGAGAATGCTCTCTTCATTCGTAAAAGTGAACGTGGAGTTGTTCTTCTACTCTTGTATGTTGATAACATGATCATTACTGGGGATGATGTTGATGGTATCTCTGATCTCAAGGCCTCACTTCACCGTAATTTTGAGATGAAAGATCTTGGTTCTCTCAGCTATTTTCTTGGTCTCGAGGTCATCTCCACCGATGATGGCATCTATCTCTCTCAGGATAAGTATGCTTCAGATCTTCTTGCTCGCGCTGGGATTACAGATAGTCGCACTGAGTCTACTCCTCTTGAGCCTAATGTTCGATTTACCCCTATGGATGGCACTGTTTTGGATAATCCGACTCTCTATCAACAGTTAGTTGGCGATCTCGTCTACTTGACTGTCACCCGACCAGACATCGCCTATCCGGTTCATGTACTTAGCCAGTTCTTGTCAGCTCCTCGTACTACTCACTATGCGGCAGTTCTTCGCATTCTTCGCTACATCAAAGGCACTCTATTTCATGGCCTTTATTTTTCTGCCCATTCCTCTTTGTCTCTTCAGGCTTACTCCGATGCTGATTGGGCTGGTGATCTCACTGATCGTCATTCTACTACTGGTTACTGTTTGTTTCTTGGCGACGCTCTCATTCTTGGCGTGCTAAGAAGCAAACGTTCACTGCTCGCTCAAGCACAGAAGTTGAGTACCGTGCCCTCGCTGACACCACTGCTGAAGTTATCTTAGTTTGTTGGCTTCTCGAAGATTTGGGTGCTCCTCAGTCGTCCCCTACTGACGTTTTTTGTGATAACCGCAGTGCTATTCAGATCGCCCATAATGATATGTTTCATGAACGCACCAAACACATTGAGATTGATTGTCACTTTGTTCGGCAACGTATCCTTATTGATGTTGTTCGTCTCATTGCTATTGGAACACTAGATCAGACTGCTGATATCTTCACGAAAGCTCATCACCCGACTCGTTTCTGGACTTTGTTATCCAAACTCAAGTTGGTATCCTTAGCTCCCACTTGAGTTTGAGGGGGGATGTTAGAGAATCATTAGAATCAATTTAGATCAATTAGTATCGTCTAGTATATCTGTATATTAATTGTAGGATTCTATGTCTTTATTGCTCTGATTTATTTACCACCTATAAATACCCCTTATATATTGTACCTTTGAAGACAACTCAATAATACACTTTTCATATTACTCTCTTAGTCTCTTGTTTCTAACAGTTGGTATTGTCATTAAAAACTAATAAATTTACACACCTACACTTATTACATTATTATCAATTCACTAATATTATATTTAAATAATTTTATTACAATGCTCATTATTAATTATATTTTTCTAATTATTGATCACATTATTGTATAAAGTTTTAAAATTTATTTTTTTAAAAAAATTAACCTCGAATAACTATTACTATTATTGTATGTTCAGTTGACCAAACATAGTTCATTTGTGTTAAGGTTTATTTGTTCCAATGATACATTGTATTTATTTATATCCTAACTCGTTATTTAGTAAGGTCCAAAATGAATAAAGTCCAATATATAAATATCATAACAACATAAATACGACCCTACTTATCTAAATAAGTATTGACTCCTACTATCTCTTCCACTCTTCTAAAAATAAAATTTTAACAAACTCCCTATTAAAAAGGGAGTAACCAACCCACTGTTAAAGGTAGAATTATTCAAAATGTGATTATCGACTCTGCATCTACACATATAAATACATTGACACCCTCAAATATTTTTTAAACCCAATCTACTAAAAGACCTACTTAAATTCTTGCTAACTTAAGCATTGGAGTCCTTTACAGGTACCACCCCCCATCTCCTCACAAGGAACTCGGACGGCAATACCTCGCCATCAGAAGATGTCGAACGCTACCACAAAAAGGAGTCTGGACCTCACGTTCAGGTCCAAACTCATCCATTTCAAGTAACCCCTAGAACATTGACGTTGTTGTCGGAAACTTAAAAATCAAGATCGTACGATAGCGCACGACATCCTAGAAGATGGACACACAACTTTCGGTTTGAAAATACATCGAACTGAAACATCCGGGCCAATAGATCCCACAGAGATAATGGGACTTGTCCACAGACATCAAGGTCAGCTGGAACAATTCGAGCAGGAGTTAGAGCGACAATGAGAATCTGAAAGATCCCTGAAGAGGGAAGTTCGACGACGAAGAGAATTAGAAGAAAAGCTCTTGAAATTGGAGTTCGACTTCAAGGGTAGAAGAACCCGAGCTTACCGAGAAGAAACACCTCTAACAGGCAAAGATTCATTCATAGAAGAAATCATGCAGAATAAAGTACTTAGAAATTTTAAAAGTCCGGATATGGATCTTTATTATGGAACCACAATTCCAAGACATCATTTGAGTGATTTCAAAAGTCGCATGTACTTGGTAGACGCATCGGACGCAATTCATTGTAAAGCCTTCCTGACTACATTAACTATGGTGACTATGAAGTGATTTGATAGTTTACTTCCTAGATTGGTCACATGCTTTGATGATCGGGCAAAAAGTTTCTTTATCCGATTTTTAATGCAAAAGGATAAGGTCAAGCATGCGCCAAGTCTCTTAGGTGTAAAGCAAGAAGTCAGAGAATCTCTACGAGTTTATATAAAAAGATCCAACAAAGCATGCCTGGAGATTCAGAGCCTACCTACGAAAGTAGTCATCATGGAACTGGTTAACGACCTCAGTGAAGGACCCTTCTCTCAATCCATATCTAAGAGACACCCGACTTCTTTGTACAAGGTACAAAAGCGAGCTAAGAAGTACATCAATATGGAAGAAACAACCATTTAAGGAAACCTGCCTCAAGACAACACAGTCAATATATCCCCCTCGAGATAAAGAGAATGAACCAAAGAAAAAAAAGAATACAACTCGGACAAAACTCAAAAGTATCACAACTACACCCCCATTACAAGTATCCCTTGTTGATGTTTACACAAAAATCTGCCACATAGAAAAGATTTCACTTCCCAGGCCGATCAAAAATAAAAAAAGTGAAAATCGGTTAGAATACTGCGAGTACTACAAAATCTACGATTATTCTATTAATGATTGCTATGATTTAAAAAATGAGAAATTGGCTAGAAAGGTCGACAGGATAGGTATTTAGCGGACAGGTTGGACAATCAGAACAAGAAAAAAAAGAGATGAAGATGACACGGTTTGCTAAGACCAACTTTCACGAACTTTTGAGAGTCACATCCACACGATTGCTGAAGGATTCACAGGAGGAAGAGTAATAAAATCCTCCTACAAAAGACATTGAAAAAAGTCTACCAGGTCGGTGAAGAAATTGAGGTGTCTGACCTTTCAGTTATTGCCTTCACAAAAAATAAAACGCTCAAAGGGTAGTGTCTGGTAGGGGTGCACATGGCTCGGCCCAGTTCGAATATCCGGTCCGACTCTGAATATTTTGGGACTAATTTGGTATAATTTTACCGGGTCTAGGGTCGGGTAAGGGTCTCAGAAATAGACTCAGTTATTATTTCGAGTCGGGTTTGGGTCAATGCGAACCCGGCTTCATCCGACCCATGTATACGCTAAGGAACTAAAAAAAGTATATATGTTTTAGATTAATTTTAATATTATGATATATTAATTATAAGCTTATTGTTTTATTTTTAATCACACTTATTGAATTAGAAAATAGATAAAAAAAAAACATCAAATTAGAATTTATGGACAAATTAAATTAAAATATTAGGAGT
>NC_029785.2:8368763-8391057 GCF_000816755.2 Arachis ipaensis
GTGTCTGCGGATCGGATCGGATCGAATATGGTCGAAAATTCGATCCGATCCGCACAATTTCCATCGGATCGGATCGGATATGATATCTGCACTTTTTAGTGCCAGATCCGATCCGCACATTTACGGATCAGATCGAATCGGATCGGATATCGGATATATCCGCATAATTAAACCTTATCTTTTTAATCATATTTCTATGTAAAAAAATTCGATAAAAATATTTCTTTCATACTTTTAAACTTATTTATTCCTAAAATATTTTTAATCAAACTCTCTCTAAATAACAAAAATAAAATAATACAATATATGAATAATAATTACTAACTAAAACATACAAACAAGTAAATATAATACCAAAAAAAAAAAATATATATATATATATATTTTAATTATCATAGATATAGAGCAGATATCCGCGATCCGATCCGCAAAGTGTGATCCACAATTTTCGGATTGGATGTGGATATTTACCGCAGATCTGCGGATACGATCCGATCCATGAACACCCCTATCAAATATGGATATCAATTTTTCAGTAACAAGTTTGTTCTTTATAAATAAGTGCATCATAAATAGGTTTCTTTATAAATAAGTTTTTTTATAAATTATTGTTAAAGTTTTAAAAATTCGATTTTTACTCGATTTGGACCCGATATAATTGTAGTGCGAAAATGTTTAGATTTTATCAAATTTAAAGTCAGATTAAGATCTAAAAAATAAACCCAATATATATTTAAAATCGAATCTAGATCAAAACAAATTCGATTTTATCCCACTCATAAACACCTCTAATGTTTGGATATGAGGACTTTATAGTGATAACAATGATACTTGTCGATATAAATCTCTACAAAAGATATGTATGGAATAATATATGCCTATCTGTCACTCAATAAAGTAATGTAAATTTTAAATTCACAATAAATCAAATAATAATAATATGGACAGCCATAAAACTTTCAGACTATTCAACTAGTTTTAACAAATCTGAAAGCCAAAATGTAAAATATCCTAATAAATTTAATTTGAAGTTGGGAAATTTCTTATTGCTTGAGTTGTTGACTTGACATCTATCCTATTTGTGATTATCCCCTGCAATAGTGGTAGTAAATTAACGATGCTCATTTTTTAGATATAGATTTTTTCTTTAATGTATTATTTATAGGTATTGAAAATTTGTGTGTTTTTAATCAATATAAATTAATATTTTTTTTTAAATTTCAAAACACAAATTGAAAGCACTGAATTAGAAGAAAAAAAAAATTAATAGTCCGATTTAAGGAGAGCTGAATTCAAATTTTAAAAGTTTACAAATCGAAAGGTCGATTTTGTAAAAATTTACGAATCGAAAAGTCGATTTTATAATTTAAAAATTTAAAAAAATTAAAATTTACAAATCGGATAATTAATTTTATAAAAGTTCACACATTAAAAGATCGATTTTATGTTTTAAAAATTTTAAAAATATTAAACTTCACAAATCAAAAAATCAAATTTATAATTTTCATATAAAAAATATATACCAAATTTTACACATTATTAAAAAATATTACTATAAATTCAATATCAAAATTAAAAATGAATTAAGGAAGCTACAAGTTAGTTAGATGTGATCCTGAATTCTAAAATAAATTGTTTGATTTGCTTATTTGTTTGTTTCTTTTTTCTTGGAATTAAATCGGAAAGTACTAGAAAGTTGGATGCTCTACTTGCTATTTAGAAGAAATAAAGAGAGCTAATGATGAGCTTGGAAGATGGAATATATAAATTTTGATTTTTTTTAAATAAATAAAAATTATTTTATATTTAAATAATGTTTTTTTTAAATTTAAATATTAAAAATATTTTTTATAAATATATTTAAATATATTTAAAATAAAAAAATACTTTATTCAAAAAAAAATTTCACTTAAAAAAATCAATTCAAACCCTTATTCATTGATGATGATCTGTATCATCCTATCAAACGCGGCCATTAAAGAAATCGAAAACATTAATGATATAACTGCTTGACTAAGATTGATAAATGATCCTCCTTGGGAAGCAATTCGTTTGATGGCTGCTGTTACAATACTCCCTTATTGTTTATTGTTTGAAATTTTAAAACTCCACTAAAAATTTATTTTAGTCTGATGTTAATTAGATTAAATATATATGTATTGGTAGGGTCATTAAGCAATTAATATTTATTAAAAAAATTAATTTTTTTCGTAAAACTATAAACACATTAATTATAACCTTCGATTTATATTTTCAATAAATGACAATTATGATTACTATTAAAAATTTAACGTTATAAGAATATCTCATTTTATTATTATATAAATTAAGCAATTAATACATACTAAGAAAATTAAAGAAAATTAATTTATTTCCGTATGTTATCTTTTGTGTAACACAAATTAAACTCTTTATATATGGTGCATTTACTTTCAATAATTTATGCATCAACTTAAAATTTATATTTGTATAATTGTACACATAATTTATGCATCACGCTTTATTTTGATTTTTCTAACTTTACTTTATAATTTAATTTTAATATATAAATATCTAAAATGTAAAATAAAAAGTTATCCAACAGTATACTTGTTACGATGGGTAACCGGAGATTATTGGGTTGGATTAGTTTGGTTGGCCCAATCATCTAAAGAAGGAAGCCTTTGAGCAGGTTTGCGATCCAGGGTCTCCGTCCGACTTGTGTGTGAGAGAATGGGGGTGGTACCTGCAAGGACACTCCGATGCTTAAGTTAGCATGTGAGCAAAACAGGTCTAGAAAGTATTGGGCTTAGTGATACTTGAGGAATGTCAGTATATTTATAGTGGTGAACACATAACCACCGTTGGAGTAGTTCCACCATTTAAGGGGGAATAACCGTCCCTTTATCTTAGAGAAGTTAGGATATGGCTCTTGGAAGTGGGTGGAGAGATTTTAGGGGCAGTTACTCATTCGAGTGAGTGTTTATCTGCCAGCTGATCTTCGTTCCCGACTTCTTTAGAGCAAGTCGTGGCATGAACCGACTTCGCAGGACGAAGGTCGGCGTAGGTAGAGGCTCAATCCTTTGGACTGGGTCTTTCGTTTGGACCTGGGCCTTAGCATTGGGCCAGGGTATGAACAGTGCCCCTACTCGAGCCCAATTTCTTTGAAGAATTGAGTTCGAGTATTCTACTCGGGGTCGTAGCCGACCTGTAGAGGAACCGATGTGATCATTTGGAACCGACGTGACTTTTCGTGACTTTTGAATTTTCACAGTCGTGTCTAATCAAACATCGCGTCCCTTAGAGGTTCGTGTATCTATACGTAGGGATTAATTACCTTGGTAACGGTGCACCCATTAATGACCGCTTCTACTTTTACCATTATGCCCCTAACGTGTTTATAAATACTTTCCCTCTCTTTCGTTGTTTCGTTTCTGCGAATTTTCAAACTTCCTCTCCTCTGTTCGGAAGAAATTCTTACTTGAAGGAATTCATCTTTCTCTGCCCCTATCCCTTTTCCAGGCGAATGTTAGTTTTTCTCTCTTCTCTTTTTATAAAGTGCTTCTATTTGCATGCTTTTATTTTAGAGAGAGGAGTTGGCTTGTAGGCTTCTGTTTGATTCCAGGCCCCTTAGAGACCCTGTTTTTTATTCTTTTCCTTTTTTCCTTTGTAGGTTTCACTAATCCTTTTTAGGAAAAAATGTCTTCCATAGAAATTCTGGCTCAGTGGGTGGATGTCACGGTTCTGGGGGAAGAACCTTTTGTTGATACCGATTTTGTCATCAACCTTCGCACTCATCATAGGCTCTGTACCTCTGATGAGGATGAGCCAAAGTATGAACTACTTGCCCCGGATCCGGAAGACCGGGTTTGTTTCGGGAGGGCTTCTGAGGCAGCCCCTCATTTCTTCTATATGTATGAGAGTATGATCACTCGCCTGGCGTTTTTCTCCCTTTTTTTGATTTTGAGATTGCTGTTTTACGTCATTGCCGTATTGCACCTACACAGCTTCATCCTAATTCCTGGAGTTTTCTGAAAATTTACCAGTTTGTCAGTCATGCTTTAGACTTTCTGACTTATTTGAGGATTTTCTTTTTCCTTTTTCACATGACCAAGCCCTTTAGTGGGCAAAATAACAAGCAGCAGTGGGTGTCTTTCCGAGCTATACAAGGTCGGTGAGTCTTCACCCTTTTCGATGAATCCTTCCATGACTTCAAAAATTATTTTTTCAAAGTTCAAGCCGTAGAGGGTCACCACCCCTTTTTCCTGGATGAGAATCTTTCCCCTCGCTTCCCTTTGTATTGGTTAGAGGCCTCCCCCTGTGAGAAATATAGTTTGGAAGATTTGGATGAGGTGGAGGCGGCCGTTGTGTGGTTCCTCCGAGAAGTATGGAGGAGGGCCCCCTATCTGGATACCAAAAAATTTCTCCAGGGGTCGCCGACCTTTGTCCAGACACAACTAGGTAGCTTTTATTTATCCTTGTTTCCGACTTGTTTTTACTGACTTATTTTTCTGATTTTAACTACCTCATTGTTTTTTACAGAGATGGCGAAGAAGAATTCCAGGGAGTCTTACCAGCGAGTTCAGGAGGCCAAGGCGAGGTCCCGCGCCAGGGTCGGCGGCGCTAGGGCGGCTGGTTCTTCCCTTCCTTCCCATCCTCTCTCTTCTCGCAATTTGGGGACTCCTACCTAACCCATTGTCATTTCTTCCTCAGCTTCTTCTCTGCCGTCCCCTCCTCCCCGATCCTCCCCTGAGCCAGAAAAGAAGAAGTGCAAGACTTTAGAGTCTGGCTCTTCTTTTGAGAGTGAAGCCAAGGTGGATGCACCTCAATTCATTCGGAAGTACATCTATCCTCATACCCGTATAGGTATGGATGATGTTTCTGTTCGGAACCACCTTACTATTCTGGCTCAGGAGAGTATCAGGGCGGCGGGAGTGTGCACGAAGTTCCTTGATATTTTGAGAAGACCCCTCTTAGCTCTCTGGGTTCATCCTCGAGGGTTGAGGAGTTGGAGGGGAGGCTTCTCTTATATCAGGAGCAGGAGAGGGGGCTGAGGGAGGAGGTCGCCAAATTGAAGGAGGAGAGGGATGGCTTCCAGGAGAGAGAAAGTAAGTTGCAGGCCCAGTGCAACATGGCGGAGGGCCTGAGGTTGAAGGTGCAGGAGAGTTATTCGAGCTTGTTCGAGGACCTCGTGGCGGTGAAAAAGGATTTGTTGAAAGCTCGGAATGCCTATACCGAGTTTGAGGACTCTATTGCTGACGGGGCCGAGGAAGCGTGGAGGATTTTTAAGGAACAGGTCGGAGTTCTCGCTCCCGACCTGGATCTCTCTCCCTTGGATCCGGACAAGGTTGTCATTGACGGGGCTATAGTCTCTCCTCCCTCTCCCCAATATGTCACCGAGTCAGATTTAAAGACTCGGGACAGAGGATAATGGAGTCTCCTCCCCGACCAAAGGATGTTCCGAGTTCCTCGAAGGCTCCCGGAACCTCCACTCCGTCTCCTATGGAAACTTCTCTCCCTGGTCCTGATGGCGCTCCGACTACTCTTCCTGACTCTGGTGCTGCTCCGACTACTCCTCTCGGCTCTGGTGGTAATGTTTTTTGAAAAAAAAATTGATTGTGGCTATATGGGGGCTCGGCCTGTGGGTCCCCTCTTTTTTAAACTATTTATTTTTCTAGTTTTGTGGTGGTATTCTGCTGACATTTCCTCGGCCTTTTATGGCCATTAACAAAAAATACCCTTTTTTGGATAAAGGTTTAAATTAACAAAAAAATACTCTTTTTTGGATAAGGGTTTAAGTTACCTCTGTCTGTTGTGTGCATGCTTTTCTGTCTTAGGCTTCGAAAAAGAACCTTTTTTTGATCTTTGTGTTTTAAAAACCTTTTCCTTGGCTGACTGCCCCTTCTCTTAAGTTTTCCTTTGGGACAGCCTTTGCCTTAGTGCTTTCGATAGGTTTTCTGGTCTCTTTTTGGTATTCCTTACACCCAATTTTTGGATTTATTGAGCCTTTATGAATTAGGTTATTTTTGCGATGCATTTTGTTGTTTCTCGATTTTTCGACTTGTAAGTCAGATACTTTCCGAATTCACCATGATCGACTTTTATAACCTCTTTACACCGACTTGTACCTCGTCGTTTTATCCTGACAACCATCTAGGTCGGTTCATGGGATTTTCACGCTTTGTCCAGCTTAAGTCGGCGCGTTTCGTAAAAGAAAAAAAGCAGGAAGGAATTTATAAGAGATATCGCAAAAGATCTTTATTTATTTGGGAAGGTACTTTACTGTTACTAAAGGTTTTTGATAGTCTATTTTCCCTTAGTCTCTACTGTGATACCTCGTTAAAAACCCTTCTTCAGAAAAAACCCTTTGATTTTTGGGAAAAAATCATGAAGTTGGGAAAAGAGTACACCAGGGAGTAGAGTT
This sequence comes from Arachis ipaensis, assembly GCF_000816755.2. Taxonomy (NCBI): domain Eukaryota; kingdom Viridiplantae; phylum Streptophyta; class Magnoliopsida; order Fabales; family Fabaceae; genus Arachis; species Arachis ipaensis. The sequence goes on from NC_029785.2 coordinate 8,375,167, forward strand.
CGCTTTTAACTATAATACCTTTTCATATTACAAGCATGCCACGACCTCGGTAACTCGGTGCCGTTTAGGTCGGTCACCCTATAATAGCCTTTTCCTAAGACTTCCCTAATTTTGTATGGTCCTTTCTAATTAGCGGCGAGTTTTCCTTCCCCGGATTTGTTGACTCCAATGTCGTTCCTGATTAACACCAAGTCGTTTGAGGTGAAACTCCTTCGAATGACTTTCTTGTTATATCTGGCAGTCATTCTTTGCTTTAATGCCGCTTCTCTTATTTGGGCTTGCTGAGCAATTCAAGTTCCTCTTTGTGCCCCTGTATGTTACCGACTTCATCATGGAAGATCACCATTGGACTTTGTTCGTCGAATTCTACTGGTATCATGGCTTCTACACCATAGACAAGTCGGAAGGGTGTTTCCCCTGTGGCAGATTGTGGCATCGTCTGGTAAGCCCATAACACTTGTGGGAGCTCCTCCGCCCAAGCTCCCTTTGCATCCTGCAGCCTTTTCTTTAAACCTGCCAGTATGACTTTGTTAGCTGCATCGGCTTGTCCTTTTGCTTGTGGATGTTCTACCGAGGTGAACTGGTGTTTGATTTTCATACTGGTTACTAGGCTTTTGAAAGTAGAGTCGGTGAATTGGGTTCCATTATCTGTGGTGATGGAATGAGGTATCCCATATCTTGTGATAATATTTTTGTAGAGGAACCTCCGACTTTTCTGAGCCGTGATGGTGGCTAATGGCTCTGCTTCTATCCACTTTGTGAAGTAGTCTATTCCCACGATTAAATATTTGACTTGTCCTGGGGCCTGGAAAAAAGGTCCTAACAGATCCATCCCCCATTTTGCGAAGGGCCATGGAGAAGTTATACTGATTAGCTCTTCGGGAGGAGCCACGTGGAAATTTGCGTGCAGCTGGCATGGTTGGCACCTTTTCACGAATTCTGTGGCATCCTTCTGCAAGGTCGGCCAATAGAACCCAGCTCGGATTATCTTTCTGGCAAGTGACCTGGCTCTGAGGTGATTTCCGTAGATCCTATCATGAACCTCCTCTAGTACTTCAGTCGTCCTTGAGGTCGGTACGCACTTCAGCAATGGTGTTGATATTCCTCTTTTATAGAGGATATTTTTCACCAGAGTATAGTATTGTGCTTCCCTCCGGATTTTCTTGGCCTCTTTTTCCTCTTTAGGGAGGATGTCGAATTTTAGGTATTCTACCAAGGGATTCATCCATCCGAGGTTTAGCCCGGTTATCTCAAGGACATCTTGTTTGTCCTCTGTTTTTACCACAGAGGGTTCTTGGGGAGTTTCCTGGATCAAGCTTCTATTATTCCCTCCTGGTTTGGTGCTTGCTAACTTGGAGAGGGCGTCCGCTCTGCTATTGAGATCCCGAGTTATATGTTTGACCTCGGTTTCCGCAAAGCGCCCGAGGTACTCCAGATTTTTTTCCAAGTATCTCTTCATGTTTGGGTCTTTGGCCTGATACTCTCCATTTATTTGGGAGGTCACCACTTGAGAGTCACTGAATATCAGCACTTTGGTTGCACCGACCTCTTCTGTCAGTTTTAGTCCTGCAATCAGGGCTTCATATTCTGCCTGATTATTAGAAGCTGGAAATTCAAATTTGAGAAAAACCTCCATCTGTGTTCCCCTTTTATTAAATAGTATTATGCACCGCTTCCTGTCTTGTTTGAGGATCCATCTACGTATAGCTCCCATGTAGTTGGTCTTTCCTCTTGTTCTCCCGCGTACTCTGCTATGAAGTCGGTGAGGCATTGAGCTTTGATTGTTGTCCGAGTTTCATACTTCAGGTCAAACTCAAAGAGCTCTATTGTCCATTGAACCATTCTCCCTGAAACATCCGTCTTTTGAAGGATTTGCTTCATGGGTTGGTTCGTTCGGACTCTTATTGTATGGGCTTGGAAGTAAGGTCGCAGCCTTCGAGAGGCTATAACTAAGGAGTAGGCAAACTTCTCGAGTTTGTGGTACCTCAGCTCAGGGCCTTGTAGAACCTTACTGGTGAAGTACACGGGATGTTGCCCGACCTCGTCTTCTCGTATCAGCGCTGATGCCACAGCTTTGTCTGCTACAGACAAGTATAGAACGAGCTCTTCCCAACTAGAGGTCGGGTTAGGACTGGAGGTTGGATCAAGAACCTTTTGAACTCTTGGAATGCTTCTTCGCATTCTGGAGTCCATTCAAACTGACATCCCTTTCTCAGTAGAGAGAATAGTGGAAGGGATCTTAGTGCTGATCCTGCCAGGAACCTGGAGAGGGCTGCAAGTCGGCCATTCAATTGTTGAACCTCTCTTAAGCAAGTCGGCCTTTTCATTTCCAGGATAGCTTTGCACTTGTCGGGATTTGCTTCGATCCCCCTTTGCGTCAGCATAAACCCCAGGAATTTTCCAGCCTCAACCGCGAAGGCACACTTTGCGGGATTTAGCCTCATCCCGTGTAACCTTATGGTGTCGAAGACTTGCGAGAGGTCTGTCAAGAGGTCGGCTTCTTCCCTGGTTTTTACTAGCATCTCGTCTACGTAGACTTCTATTAAGTTCCCGAGGTGGGGAGCGAACACCTTGTTCATCAGCCTTTGGTACGTGGCCCCTGCGTTTTTTAATCCAAAAGGCATGACCACGTAGCAGTAATTGGCTCTAGGCGTGATGAATGATGTTTTCTCTTGGTCCGACTTGTACATCGGGATTTGGTTGTATCCCGAGTAGGCATCCATGAACGACAAGTATTGATATCCCGAGCTAGAGTCCACTAGAGCATCAATACTTGGGAGTGGATAAGGGTCTTTGGGACACGCCTTATTCAGGTCGGTATAGTCGACGCACATCCTCCACTTGTCGTTTTGCTTTTTGACTAGCACTACGTTTGCTAACCATGTTGGATACTCAACTTCTCTAATGAAACCGGCTTCTCGGAGTGCTTGTACCTGCTCTTCCACCGCTTGAGCTCGTTCTAGGCCGAGCTTACGCCTTCGCTGTTGTACAGGTCGTGACCCCGGATATACTGAGAGCCTGTGGGACATGAGCTTGGGATCTATCCCTGGCATGCCGGAAGCTTTCCAGGCAAAGAGGTCAGAATTGTCTCTTAAGAGCTTGGTCAACCTTTGCTTTAAGACTTCCTCTAGGTTGGCCCCTATGTTGGTGTTTTTTCCTTCCTCTTTGCCGACCTGTATTTTCTCAGTTTTTCCTCCTGGCTGTGGTCTCAGCTCTTCTCTGGCTCTCGCACCACTGAGCTCTATGGTGTGGACTTCTTTGCCTTTTTCCCTCAGGTTCAGGCTTTTATTGTAGCATTTTCTTGCCAATTTCTGATCTCCCCGTACTGTTGCTATCCCCGCAGGTTTCGGGAATTTCATGCAAAGATGAGGGGTAGACACCACCACTTCGAGTCGATTTAGGGTAGCTCTGCCGATTAGGGCATTATATGCTGACCCCACGTCGATGACTATAAAGTCTATGCTCAGAGTTTTGGATTTTTCTCCTTTTCCGAAGGTAGTGTGGAGGGGTAGAAATCCTAGTGGTTTTATCGGCGTATCGCCTAGTTCGTACAAGGTATCGGGGTAGGTTCTTAACTCCCTTTCATCCAACCCTAGTTTGTCAAATGCGGGCTTGAAAAGGATGTCTGCTGAACTCCCTTGATCTACTAGAGTTCTGTGGAGGTGGGCATTCACCAGGATCATGGTGATCACCACTGGATCATCATGCCCAGGGATTTCTCCCTGCCCATCCTCCTTTGTAAACGAGATAGTCGGGAGATTGGGGGCTTCACTCCCGACCTGGTAAACTCGCTTGAGGTGTCTCTTGCGAGAGGACTTGGTAAGTCCCCCTCCCGCGAATCCGCCTGAGATCATATGTATATGTCTCTCAGGAGTTTGCGGTGGTGGGTCTCTTCTGTCCTCGTCGTTTCGCTTTCTTTTCCCATGACTTTCCGACCTTTCCATGAGATATCTGTCAAGTCGGCCTTCTCTGGCCAACTTTTCTATCACATTTTTTAGGTCGTAACAGTCGTTTGTTGAGTGGCCATATATCTTGTGGTACTCGCAGTAGTCACCGTGACTCCCTCCCTTTTTGTTTTTGATGGGTCTGGGAGGCGGCAGTCTTTCAGTGTTGCAGATTTCTCTGTATACATCCACTAAGGAGACTTTTAGAGGAGTATAGAAGTGATATCTCCTCGACCTATCGGGACCGACCTCCTCTTTTTTCTTGGGCTCCCTCTCCCTCTCTTTTATTGAGGGAGGGTGCCCAAGTCGCCAACTTGGCTCTCGTAATATGGCATTCTCCTCCATATTGATGTACTTTTCAGCTCTCTCTTGTACATCGCTTAAGGAGGTGGGGTGTCTTTTTGATATGGACTGCGAAAAGGGGCCTTCTCTAAGCCCATTTACTAGCCCCATAATGACTGCCTCAGTGGGCAGGTCTTGAATCTCCAAGCATGCTTTGTTGAACCTTTCCATATAGTCCCGTAGAGGTTCTCCGACCTCCTGCTTTATTCCCAGGAGGCTCGGTGCATGCTTTACTTTATCCTTCTGGATGGAGAACCTCATCAAGAACTTCCTCGAGAGGTCCTTAAAGCTGGTGACCGACCTTGGAGGGAGGCTATCAAACCACTTCATCGCCGCTTTCGATAGGGTGGTCGGAAAAGCTTTGCAGCGCGTTGCATCCGAAGCATCAGCCAGATACATCCGACTTTTGAAATTACTTAAATGATGCTTCGGATCCGTGGTTCCATCATAGAGGTTCATATCAGGACTTTTGAAGTTTCTTGAAACTTTTGCCCTCATTATGTCCTCACTAAATGGGTCCTCCCCTCCTAGGGGCGACTCTTCTCGATCGCCTCGGGAGTTCCGACCTCTGAGGGAGGATTCTAGTTTTAAGAGTTTTTCCTCTAACTCTTTTCGTCGCGCCATCTCCTCCCTTAGATTCCTTTCTGCCTTCCTTTGTCGTTCCAGCTCCTGTTCCAGCTGTTCCAAGCGACCTTGGTGGCCATGGACTAATCCCATTAGTTCGGTCGCATGGGGTGGTCTATCCTTTCCTGATTTGCGCCCTTCCGAGGAGTTCATCTTTGGATTTTTTAACCCGGAGGTGCCTTCCCTATGTTGGTCGTTGGTTCCCTGGTGATGGGTTAGATCTGCGTCATTGTTTCCGGTATCTAGATTTTCTTGTTCGGAATCTGACGCTACATGACCATCTTCAGGTGACATATCCGCCATTATTGGCTGATCTCTCGGGTCCCCGGCAACCGCGCCAATGTTACGATGGGTAACCGGAGATTATTGGGTTGGATTAGTTTGGTTGGCCCAATCATCTGAAGAAGAAAGCCTTTGATCAGGTTTGCGATCCAGGGTCTCCGTCCGACTTGTGTGTGAGAGAATGGGGGGTGGTACCTGCAAGGACACTTCGATGCTTAAGTTAGCATGGGAGCAAAACAGGTCTAAAAAGTATTGGGTTTAGTGATACCTGAGGAGTGTCAGTGTATTTATAGTGGTGAACCCATAACCACCGTTGGAGTAGTTCCACCATTTAAGGGGGGAATAACCGTCCCTTTATCTTAGGGAAGTTAGGATATGCCTCCTAGAAGTGGGTGGAGAGATTTTAGGGGCAGTTACTCATTCGAGTGAGTGTTTATCTGCCAACTGATCTTCGTTCCCGACTTCTTTAGAGCAAGTCGTGGCATGAACCGACTTCGCAGGACGAAGGTCGGCGTAGGGAGAGGCTCAATCCTTTGGACTGGGCCTTTCGTTTGGACTTGGGCTTTAGCGTTGGGTCAGGGTATGAACAATACTTATAATAACGTTAGCGATAATAACTAAAATTATATTTTGATTAATTTGATAAATTATAATAAATAAATTTGGTCGCATAAATAATTATATTTTTTGTCAATATATTATTGCTAACTTTTTTTTATTTTGTTTATTCGTCATATTAATTTTAATCTGAGGTGCTCTTTATTAATTTAACATATTTTGGGATATCAAATAGTTAGAATAAGTTAATAATTTTGATTTTTTTTTTCAATTAACAAATAATTTGAGATGAAGTTTGTTAATTTGACATTAATCCAAAGAGCTATTAAGTTTAGAGTTCAATCCAGTAAAATTATTCTAAACATTCAATTTTATTACTAATTATAATATCATTTGTTATTTGACTAGTTGTTCATCTATATAAATCAGTCACTAACTTTGACAAAAGGTATTTTAGTATTTAAAAATAATTACAAAAGTATTTAAGTATTTGATATGAATATAATTGGATTGACAAAAAAATTGTCAAAAGTTTAGGGTGATCTGACCTGATTATTCTTTGGGTCCAAAACCAATATAATCATATCGGATTGGTTTTAGACGGGTAATCAGGTTACCTATACCTGTGAACACCCTTAATTAGTGAATTAGAATTAAATTTCTTTCAAACCAATTAAGGTGGGGTATAATTAGTAAAATTTCATTTGACATGATTACTCGTTGGGTACAAAATTTAATATAATTAGGTCAGATCGATTGGATTTTAACTTTATTGAATTTGGCATAGAAAATATCTAATTACAAGATAAATTTAAAATAGTGTAAGAAATCAATTGAAAACTTTTAAACTATAAATACTTAACTACAAATTTAGTGAAATTATAAAAGCTGACAAAATAATTTAATCTTAAAATGAATACTAAATAATGTATTTGGATCTATTAAAACCAAATACAAATTTCTTCTTTTAAATTAATAAAACAACTTTAATTGTATAACTAGTATTTTTGTCATTTTAAAATGATCTAAAAGTGTATCGTAATCTTTTTAAAATTAAATTTAAATTTTAACATTATAATTTAATTAAACAACAATAATCTTAAAAGGATATTTTAGTCTTTTCAAAATTAATCTTAAATAGTATATTTTTATTTTTTTTAATATCTAGGACAAATTTCTAATTTTTAAAGCATTTGAAAAGACCATTAATACTAAATAGATATTTTAGACTTTCAAATTTTATTATAATTTTATGATAATCTAATATCAAATCAAAATAAAGTAATGTAATTTGATTTAGTAATGGCCTAGATTTTTTTTATCGCATAAAAACATGAAAAACCTTTAGCCCAAATTGATTTGTTTTTAGTATACTAGCCCAGTAGCCCAACAAAAAAATAAATGCAAATAATAATGATAAAAACAAATAAAATACAATTTTGTTACTTACTTTATTTGTTGAGTTTCAATACTCCAAAAGTTGTAAAGAGCATTTAAATTAGTTTAAATTTGATTCATTAATAGTTCGCCATAACCTCAGATCGTAAGTTTGTGAGCCGAACTTAAACTTAAACTTGAGCTCATAAATTAAATGAGTTGAGTTTGAACTTTGATAAGCTCAACTCATTAGTTCGTAAGCTAATTCAATTATATATAATATTATATAGAGAAAAACCTAAAATAGCCCCTGACAATTACTTCAAAAGACAACGAAACCCTTGACAAAAAAAAAATACCAACCCGGCCCCTGAGACAAAAAAAAATACCAACCCGGCCCCTGAGATTTATTTTTATAGGACTGATTAGCCCCTGTGCCAAAAAAAATTAATGTTGTTTTTTTGGCACAAGGGCTAATCAGTCCTAAAAAAAAAGATCAGGGGCCGAGTTGGGTGTTTTTCTTTTTTTTGGGACCTCGTTATCCTTTCGAGATAATTGTCAGGGACCGGATGGGATATTCACTCTATTATATATATTAAATTATTAATACACATATCTTATATGTATTTAATCTATATTTTTAACAGTATTGTTTTGGTCTCTAAAGTTTAGGGTCAAAATCAAATTCGTTCCAACGTTATTTTTTTATTTAAAATTGTCCCCAAGATTTTAATTGGTATCAAAATCGTTCTTTTGACTTTTTACGGACAAAAATACCCTTTACCATCACCACGACCTCCCTTACTCCCACCAAATACTAATAATCAGATTCAAGAACACCAACAATAACACATTATTCAAATTCAAAAACTAACAACATCATTCAACAACAAAATCAACACACAACAACAATAAAATCAGAAAAATAACAAATCAAAATTAGAATCAAAAGTAGAATCAGAATCAGAAGCAAAGCAAAAGTAGACACAGATGCAGAAGCAGACTCGGAAGCAGAAGCAGAAGCTAAAGCAAAAACAAAAGTAGACACAGGCACAAAAGCAGATGTAGATGCAGATGCAGAAGTAGAAGCCAAAGCCAAAGCAGAAGCAGAAGTCGAATCGGCGAGGTACAGCGGCAAGAACACGAAGTGACAGCGAGGACGCGAAGTGGTGGCGAGGTTGGTAGCAGCGGCGGCGATAGCGGAGCGCGACTCCTTGGCTCGTGTCTCCTCTCTCCCTCGCGAGCTCTTTCTCCTTCTGGTTCTTTTCGGTGAGTTTAGCTTGAACTTAAGAACTAAGCTTAATTGTTAGTGAGTTGAGCCGTAAGCCAAGATCAATTTTTATAAGTCGAGCTTGAGTTTGATCTAATTTGTCTCAACTCGACTCACTTTTAGCCTTAGTTGTAGATCTCTATCTAATTCATTGGCCACTGAGATTGGACGCCTCACGCTTAAAACTTTGGTAGTATTGTTAGACTCACATGTATTTAATAGTTAATAATTAAATTAGTTACAGTTACAATTAATTATCGTTATAGTTATGCAGTTTTTAGAATTACTTAGAACTGTGAGTCCTCTTGTAAATAAACTAGCATGTATATATCTATTTTTAGTTTTTAAATCATTCATTTTTCTTATCACCAAATTTTTGAACTAACAAGTATATATCTTATGAAATTTTTTTTAAATAGATCGTTATATCAGTATTTTAGTAATCTTAATTATATATTATATCTATTTTTTATAATTAAAATCAATAATTAAAAATTACTGAACCACTGATATATTGATACACATGAAAGTTATATGGAGCAGTCTCCTGCATTTGTCGTACGGCGAAAATGCCATGTCCGTAGAACCATGGAATACCACATCTGATGCTAGAGAGTATAGCGTACACTAGGTGCAGAACCAACAAGGTTGAGCATGTTTCCTATGATAATTAGCTTCCATGGTGATGGGGGTATATCTGTGCTAAGTCTCTTAGTTTTTTATTAAGACAGTTTTTGTTAAAACAATAAAGTACAATATCAATAATACCTACAAATAAAAGATACAAAATCTAAAAAAGATCAAACTATGAAGACAGAGTCCTAAAAGGAAGAAAAAGAAAATTAAATCCAAGGGTCCTCGTAATTATCTGCATCACTCTTTTGGTCGTGGTACCGGTGTAGATTACGATGTGCCTCCTCTAGCAGTGCTGTCATTAGTGCGAATTTGGTCGCATGCAGTGCAAATGATAACTTTGAATTATTGTTCCATAAACATCGAATAGCCTAAGCATTGAAAAAAATAATAACTTATTAACTTTTTAAGAAAATTCGGTAGAATTTCTATTAGAATTAGAGGCTAAATATAATTTTCATATTTTACAAAGTAAACAATTTCATTAATAACAAAGACATCATTCAGTCCATATTTTTAAATTTTTCACGAAACAATCAGTAAAATTTTCCTTTAAATTACAGGCTTCTATCAAATAATATTATCATTTTTCTCAAATAAAACAATTGCATTACAATTTTAAGCAATAAAATTATCAATCAAACATCCAATCCTAACTGTTTCAATATATATTTCCTTATTATTCTGCAATTTCCAACCAATAAAGTATCGACAAAAATTATTAGACATTCTTCTCTCATTTTGATCCTACAAAATATATTCTAAAAAAATCTAAATTCATTTTAAAACTTAAAAAATTTAAATGAGAAAGTATAGAGATCAACATCTAAACGAGTCAACTTAAATAACTCCATTTAATAATATTTTTAAAAAATTTTAAGAATCAAAATTTGAATAATTAGAATTAATTAGGCAAATAACCTCCACACAAATCCTAATCCCTCTCTTCCAAGCCTCACCGTTGCTCTAACCACACACCGTGCTTCCACCGCGCTAATGCAGCACCGACTTAAGTTTGCGTGCCTCCCGTCGTTGTTGCAGACCGTCGCAGCCTCTGTCATTGACGCAGAACTCCCCACCAACTAAAGAAACATGCACTACCAAAAAAACATTGAGTACCGTTAGAATTACCGTCGAATTTAGCGTCAATCTTTACTGGTGGATTAAGTGTCGGATTTTTTGACAGAAAAGAGGAGAAATTTGTCGGCAGAAAAAATTATCGTCGGAACAGCTTTTTCGTCGCTAAAGCCGACGGTAAGTGTTGGCGCAAAAACGTAACTCACTAGCGTCAATTTTATCGCCAGTATCACGGTTTAGTGAAACGTGTCGTTTCGGTAATTTACCGGCGGATTATTAATTCGATAGTAAAATTGGGATAAAATTCAAACATGAAACCCTTCTCCTCTCTCTCTCTCTCTCTCTCTCTCTCTTCCTCCCTTGCCGTCAAATTTGTCACCGTCATGACCGTTGGGAGCACGTCATTGTCGCCACATCTTGGAGCACCCGCTGTCATCGCCGTTGCACGTCATCCTCAACTCTATTGTTGCTGTTGTCCCTGCCGCATCCTCCATTGCGATTGCTGTTCACATTGTAGTCACTGCCGCTTCTGTCACCCTATGTTAAAGAGACTCTACAACCACTATGATTAGATTTATTGTTAGTATGGTTGTTTTATTTTTCTAGATTATTTTGAGAGTTTAACATTTTGTTAGAATTTTTCTTAAATCAATCGTTAAATTTGTTTAATAAAGTGTTTCATTAGGAGTTGTTATGTTAAGAGTGCTTGAGTTGTTGGAAAATTTAATTGATTTTAGTGAATGAGTTTCGTTCAATTGCATTAAACTTATATTCGTTATTTTTGTGATGCTTATTGTTAGTTTGGTGAAATTAGAATTAGGTTTTAATTAATTGGAATAATGAGCTTTACATGTTCTTTCAATTAGTTTCAATTTGTGAATTTAATAAGTTGTCCTTTTTATTAGGACGATGCTATTTTCTCTGAGATCAGTTGGAGTTTGTTTTTTTATTGTTAATAAAGTAATATTCCAAATTGGTTTCTATCTCTAAATATAATGAATTATTTAAATTTTAATTTAGACTTACTTTTTCTAGAATAGAATTTTAGGACGTAAGCGAGAGAAGGTCACGTAGTGGCTTCTTCTCGAAACCCTTGTTTGCTAAAAACTTGTGGAGTTATAAGGAGTTACGCACTAGAACGGTTATGATTTGATGTTTTATTGAATGTGTGTATGTTATAATTTATGTCTGCAGTTATTTTTTCTGTGAAAACTGTTATATTTATTTGATGGATGTCTCTGAATTAAGGAGAAGTTCTGCCAAATTATTGTTTGAATTGTTTAAAACATATTTGGTTTGTCAGAAAATATATTGTATTTGGTGGGAGATTCTAATTATTAGGCACATATATTCTGCTGAATTTTCTAAAAATTTTAATAAGTTATGTTGTTGGTTGAATTCTTGGGCGTGTGTTGCAATATGATTTCAAGTCATCATATATGGATGTATGATAGGAATAACGGTGGACGAGGGGTGTTTAAAACCTGAATTCTTTGAGAGGGTTGAGGTGTTTGTTGCACATGTCTCAACATGGAACCGTTTAGATATGAAAGGGTATCTAGGTGTCCGTGTCATAAGCATCAACTGACAAAGTGGTTAGGACCTTCATATATAACACTTCACCTCTACCATAATGGGTTCAATGATGGGTATTGGATGTAGACGAAACTCGAAGAAGTGGATGAACAGGGAATTAATCTATCTACCTCGAATTTGAATAGGTCTGATGGTCGATTAACGAGGGTTCGGGTGGTGAGAGAACTAAACATGGAAGAAATGAATTGGTAGGGTAACCAAGAGAGATATAATGAGATGGTGTTTGATGCAATAGGTGTTACAGAGTTGGAAGAGGCTGAAGAAGAGCCTAACTCGGAGGCAAAGAGATCTTATCATCTATTAGAATCTGCCACAAAACCTTTGTTCGAGGAGTTCGTTCATTCAAAGTTGTCTGTATGTGTTAGAATGATGAGTATTAAGTCGAAGTCAAATCATACCTAAGAGTCTTTTGATAAGTGAGTCACCCTTTATAACGAACTGGTACCTGTCAGGACTATTGCCATCCCTTAGAGCCACTATGAAGCAAAGAAGTTAGTTTCGAAATTGGGTCTAAATTTGGTGAAAATTGATTGTTATTTGAATGGTTGTATACTATATTACAAGAGAAATACAGACCTAACTGAATGCATATTTTGTAGATCACCGAGGTTTCAAGCCGAGAGAGAACAGATTAGTAAACGGCGGTTAAAGAGACTTCTAATGAAATGGATGCACTACTTGCCTTTAATCCCTAGGATAAAACGATTGTATACATCGAATTTGATGGGACAGAGGGACATGAACCTTACCAGATTGATGACCCAACTCCTTCGAAAATAGTGGTTGATATTGGTGATCCGATCACCCTTAGGTCGACTGTTATGGATAATGACATCATTGACCTTGGAATAGATGATGACGTATTACCACCAGAGGATGATGATCTTCAAGAAGAAGACGGAGTCGATGGCGACAAAGAAGAAGAAGACGAGTTTGATGATCGAAAACTACCTCGGAAGAAGAGGATGGTGAACCAGAGAAAGAAGATGATGAATCTCAAGAGGGTTAATGTAAATATAGTTCTATCTTATGTATTTCTTTACCAAACATTGAGAAGAATGTAATATAATTAGCACTGTTTTAATTATTAATTATCGGGGTATATTATAGATGGATGAAAAAAAATATTAAAAAAAATCTACTGTCGAAATTACCATCGGAATATACCGATGGTAACATCCCAGCTATTTTTAAAGAAAAAATTACAAAAAATATTTATGTCGGATTAATCCGCTGGTAAGGTAGTGTGAAGCCGTAAACTCTGGCATTAATGTTACCATCGAAAAATTTTCGACGATAAGTTGCAATAGATTTCATTTCTTGATATCCATGTTTCGCCGCTATATCCGATGCAAATTATAGTCAAACACAAAAATTCAACTGTAATTTGTTATCGTCGAGGTTTATTCCGTTAGATAAATTCCGACACAAAATTCGATGGTAAAAAAGTGTATCGTCAGATTTTATTCATTTTTCTGACGATAAATCCGATTGACGACACTCAACGTTTTTCTTGTAATGATGCCATCGCGCTGCCGCTTCATCGCCATTTCTGCAAGGTTCAGCATTGAATCCTCATTGCCGTGATGCGTTGCTACCTAGGCAACGTCTCCCCTTACTGCTGTTCTTCTATGTAGCCACAAAAGAAACATCCGCCAAATGCAGAAAAGAAACATCCAAATGCCTAAGAAAATCATCCGCCATTGAAAAAAAAAAACATCCAAATGAGCACAAAAGAAAAATCTACTAAAACACAAAAAAAACATTCAAATGAGTCACAAAGAATGAAGAGAAACATCCATTAAACCGTAAACTCTAAACATTTACTAACCTTTTGGAGTGCAGTGGCGACACAGTGGATGCTCCACGAGGATGAATGAGGAGGCGCGGCGCAATAGAAGAAGAGGAGGAAGTGGACATGCGACAACGTGGCGTGAGGAGATCGGGAATGTTGTGCATAGGGGAGCAAAGGTAATGTGAATGACGACTGGCTGCGGTGCTTTGTTGGATGGCGTGACATAGTGGGGAGATAGGTGGCCTTCTTCCTCGTTAGGAACGCGTGGCGTAGGTGAACAGATGTGCAGCGCAGCTACAGGGAGTAGAGGTGGTGCAACATGTTGCTCAAACAATGCGAAACAGTGAGGCGATGGGCGCAGTACGATGCTTCTTTGTCGTTGAGAACAGACAACGTAGGAAGTAGAGGTGAGAAGGGGTAGGGGTGGCGAGGCGGCTGCAATGAAAAATTGGGGGAAGTGAAAGGTGAATTAGAGTAAAAGAAGGTAAATGATCCATTGGAATATTTTTTTGTTATAGTGAACTTTGGGGTACAACTCAATAAAAATTGACTAGAGTTGGTTGACCCTTGTTAATTACTTAAAGAAATTCAATTTAAATATAATTAGAAAAATCGACTACTAAACATTCTTCTCTCGTTTTGATCCTACAAATATAATTTAAGAAAATTAAATCCAATATAAAATAAAAAAAAAAATATAGTTGGAAATTAAAGGATCAACCTCAACTCCATTTTATATATATATATAAACAGTACAATCACCGCAGATATGCACCTAATCATTGAAAGAAGTGATAAGTTAATTTTAGAACATAAAATATAAAGCAAAATACGGAAATTTAATTATATCTCCATTGCCATTAATAACATAGACATAGACATCATTAATTAAGTCCATATCTTTAAAAAATCAGCAGAACTTTTCTTTAAATTAGAGGCCTCTATCAAATAATATTTTTATTTTCTCAAATTAAAGAATTACATTACAATTTTAAACAATCAAACAATCAATCAAATATCCAATTCTAATTGTTTCAATGTATATCAGTTTATTATTTTGCAATTTCCAACATTCAAAATGTCCACAAAAAATTACTAGACATTCTTCTCTCATTTTGATCCTACAAATGTATTTTAAAAAAGTCAAATCCATCTTAAAAACTTAAATAATTTAAGGTGAGTTCTATGGTACCTTTGTTATGGTGCTTAAATTGCCTAACTTTTCTTTTAAAGTAAAAAATAAAATATTTAAAATAAAAAGTAAATCATGTAATATTTATTAAATATTATTTATTTACCTTTTCTAGTAACTTAGGTAGAAAGTGATAGGCACCATAGCATTCACCATAATTTAAATGTAGTTAGAAAGAACCAACTTCAAATTCCAAACTGACAAACTACACAAAAGAAAACAGCACCATCAAGGTAAATATGCACCTAATCATAGAAAGGAGTTGATAAATTAATCTTATAACATAAAATATAAAGCAAACCATTGCCATTAATGATTTGCGGCATTTCATACATCCAAGGCTATTCAATAGTCATCATATGGAAACATATTGCTGGAAAATTCAAAGGTTACATTACATAATTTGTTGAGTATATGTTATTCATGATGCAATTAGATCACAGAACGAGAAACCACAGGAATCAAGAACAAGTCAGATTTTTTTACAACAGATGCTCCAAATAACTCAGACATATCCAAATCCTCACTTTTAATCCCACTGGGAAGCTTCCAATCAAAGTGATACAACAGCAATGCAAGAATTAACTCAACACTTGCAACACCATAGTTCATTCCGGGGCAAATTCTTCGTCCAGCACCAAACGGAATGAACTCAAAATTGTTTCCTTTGAAATCAATTGAGCTATCAATAAACCTCTCAGGAAAAAACCTCTCCGGTTCAGTCCAGTAGTTAGGATCTGTTGCAATCGCCCATGCATTGATTACCATCTTGCTTTTGGTTGGTATGTGATATCCATTGATTTCGCAAGCTTGTCCGCATTCCCGCGGAAGCAAAAGGGGACCGGCAGGGTGTAATCTCAAAGTCTCTTTGATAACTGCTTTCAAGTATTTCATTTCTTCAATGCAAGTTTCATCAATAAACTTCGCTCCTACTCTTGTATCTAATACCTCTCTCACTTCGGATTCTGCTTTCTTCAATATTTTTGGATTCTTCATCATCTCAGCCATCGCCCAGTTAATGGTAGTTGCTGCTGTGTCACTTCCGCCGGTGAAGACATCCTAGAAGGGGAGGGAGAAACATGTCATACCATTTAGTTGATTATCTATTTGGTTAAACCACTCCAAGAATGATAATGCATCTAAATTAAATATAATTCTTTCTTAAACATAATGTGAAAAGTTTAAAAGAAAACTGAATTTA
>NC_029785.2:8391065-8392149 GCF_000816755.2 Arachis ipaensis
TTCTCTATATGCAAGAAAGTGAATATACTTACAAAGATTATAGCCTTGATATTGTTGTTGGTTAAGGGAAGATCCACATCACTACTATTCCCCTCAAATTTCAACAGAACATCAACAAGATCCTCCACTTCTTTATCAGTTCTTGATTGTCTATGATCATCGATGATGATCTGTAGTATCCTATCAACTCTCCTATGCAAATCCTCAAGCTTAGGCCTCATCCCAGTGAGGTTCTGAATCCATTTAGCCGATGGAAACAAGTCTCCAATGTAAAAACCTCCAGCCAGCTTCAAAACCTCTCTAACAACTTTAATGAACTCTTCTTGTTCATTGTACTTCTTGCCAAACGCGGCCATGGAAGTAATAGAAAACATCAATGATATAATTTTTTGACTAAGATTGATAACGGATCCTTCCTCGGAAGCAATCCCTTTGATGAGGTTGTTGACCTCTTTCTGCTTCATTGGCAACTGTGATTGAACGCGTTTCGCGCTTAAAATTTCGGTAGTACATATCTTACGTAGCAGTCTCCAGTATTCACCATATGGCGAAAATGCTATGTCCGTGGAACCATAGAACACCACATCTGATGCTAGAGAGTACGGCCGTGATGCGAAATTCGCATCATGGGTTTTCAGTATCTCTCTAGCATACGCTGGTGAAGAAACAACAATGAAAAAGATTTCACCAAGTTGAAGATGCATTAAAGGTCCATATTTTTGTGCTAAGTCTCTTAGTTTTCTATGTGGTGCAGAACCAACAAGGTTGAGCATGTTTCCTATGATAGGTAGCTTCCATGGTGATGGGGGTATATTTGGAATTTTGTGGGTTTTCTTGGCATTGTTTTGTTTGAGTGCGGCAATGATGAAGAGGAACAAAGAGAAAAGGGCTAGCAAGTGATAAATCTGAACTTCCATGGATGGATATGAAACAAAGGAGTAAATAAGGAGTGAAAAGTTTTTGAGGTTTGCTAACGCGGCAATTCCAAATCTATGTATATATAAGAAAAATTAGGTGTACACTAAAATTAGTAATTAGGATAAAATATACTAAAATATAAATATATATTAAAAATAATTGAAGT
>NC_029785.2:8392427-8392539 GCF_000816755.2 Arachis ipaensis
AATGTAATCAGTAATAATAACCTAGAGATTTATATGTCTTACGAAAGTAATTTTCAAAAATGTTAAGAATAATAAAAATTTGTTATAAAATATAAAATTTAATGTTAAACCA
>NC_029785.2:8396177-8397497 GCF_000816755.2 Arachis ipaensis
TTCAAATATTTTTTATTATAAAATATTTGTCTTTTTTTTGGCTTCCTACTTTTTTTTTCTTTTTTTTTTGGTCTTAATAAAATTTAGAAGATCTCTATTTTAGTGTCCACTTTAATTTGTTCTTTAAATACCGGCATAGAGTATTAATGTTGATATTACAAACTAAAATACTTTTTTTTTTGGTGACTAACTAAAATACTAATTTGTTAGATCTAATTAATTTATCATTTTTATTAATTTTTCTAATTAAGTTGGTATCAAATCGAGAATAAGAACTCAAGCTAAGAAAACCAGCCTTTGAGTGGTTTAATATTATTGGTTCAACATCCAAATTGGTTTTTTTTTGGTGACTCATCCAAATTGGTTTTAAGATCATTTTAAATTAAATAATTTATTTTTAATAAATTTTTATTCTCTTGTTTTCTTCAAAAATTATTTTAATAAAAAAGATTTATCATTTTATCGTTTTAAAGAGAAACTAATTTGTCTTATAATGATATTTCGAAACACAAACGAAGGAGGCAAGACAGCGACTAGCAGTGAAAAGCGAGAAGATACGAGCGGCGACTGGTGGTGAGCAGCAAAAAGAGGTGACGGAGACAAAGCCAATAAGTAAGATGTTACTGCTATGTGTGTCTGTTCTTATGCTTGACCACAAGAAGGGAAGCGAGCCACCGTGAAACACATACAGACCGACGAGGTGATATATATTGAGAAAACAGCGAAAGTGCAGAGACGACGGATAGTGGGTTTAGGCAAGGCAACAGCGGTAAAGGTGCATGGACGATGCGACTCTGACGGAGGAGACAGACGAAAAAGGAGCTAACGGACGTAGAATACCCGGCGACGAGATAGCGACCGTGCGATGTCAATAACAGCGGCTCTGTGAGACTGAGAAAGTTAAGTTTTATTGCCGTTTTAGAGAGAGTGCGTTGAGAGTGTGAGAGAGTGCGTTGGGGTGGGGGATTAGGGTTTAGAAGGGGGCCGGGATTTTAGATTTTTCAAGTTGGACTGAATAATTAATTAAAAATTCTACTTGAATTTTTCGGTAGCCACCTCAGGGTCTCTCTCGTTGGAAATATGCTCTGACAAGTTCAGTGGCACGCTTATCACATTCTAAACTCATATAGAGACTATTTTTTGTTAATAACAAAAGTTAAGTACTATTTTATCAGCACCAGAATCTCTCAAATACTAATTTAGTATTTATCTCAAAATTAAATAAACATCTAAATTGAACCTCCAACGATTTTCAAATCAAATACTACTTTAATTTCTAATAAATTTTTATTAATTTTAAAATTTTCAAAAATTATTTCT
>NC_029785.2:8398902-8401817 GCF_000816755.2 Arachis ipaensis
TTCAAATATTTTTTATTATAAAATATTTGTCTTTTTTTTGGCTTCCTACTTTTTTTTTCTTTTTTTTTTGGTCTTAATAAAATTTAGAAGATCTCTATTTTAGTGTCCACTTTAATTTGTTCTTTAAATACCGGCATAGAGTATTAATGTTGATATTACAAACTAAAATACTTTTTTTTTTGGTGACTAACTAAAATACTAATTTGTTAGATCTAATTAATTTATCATTTTTATTAATTTTTCTAATTAAGTTGGTATCAAATCGAGAATAAGAACTCAAGCTAAGAAAACCAGCCTTTGAGTGGTTTAATATTATTGGTTCAACATCCAAATTGGTTTTTTTTTGGTGACTCATCCAAATTGGTTTTAAAATCATTTTAAATTAAATATTTTATTTTTAATAAATTTTTATTCTCTTGTTTTCTTCAAAAATTATTTTAATAAAAAAGATTTATCATTTTATCGTTTTAAAGAGAAACTAATTTGTCTTATAATGATATTTCGAAACACAAACGAAGGAGGCAAGACAGCGACTAGCAGTGAAAAGCGAGAAGATACGAGCGGCGACTGGTGGTGAGCAGCAAAAAGAGGTGACGGAGACAAAGCCAATAAGTAAGATGTTACTGCTATGTGTGTCTGTTCTTATGCTTGACCACAAGAAAATCATTTTAAATTAAATAATTTATTTTTAATAAATTTTTATTCTCTTGTTTTCTTCAAAAATTATTTTAATAAAAAAGATTTATCATTTTATCGTTTTAAAGAGAAACTAATTTGTCTTATAATGATATTTCGAAACACAAACGAAGGAGGCAAGACAGCGACTAGCAGTGAAAAGCGAGAAGATACGAGCGGCGACTGGTGGTGAGCAGCAAAAAGAGGTGACGGAGACAAAGCCAATAAGTAAGATGTTACTGCTATGTGTGTCTGTTCTTATGCTTGACCACAAGAAGGGAAGCGAGCCACCGTGAAACACATACAGACCGACGAGGTGATATATATTGAGAAAACAGCGAAAGTGCAGAGACGACGGATAGTGGGTTTAGGCAAGGCAACAGCGGTAAAGGTGCATGGACGATGCGACTCTGACGGAGGAGACAGACGAAAAAGGAGCTAACGGACGTAGAATACCCGGCGA
Source organism: Arachis ipaensis (assembly GCF_000816755.2). NCBI lineage: Eukaryota > Viridiplantae > Streptophyta > Magnoliopsida > Fabales > Fabaceae > Arachis > Arachis ipaensis. The sequence goes on from NC_029785.2 coordinate 8,400,041, forward strand.
CGAGATAGCGACCGTGCGATGTCAATAACAGCGGCTCTGTGAGACTGAGAAAGTTAAGTTTTATTGCCGTTTTAGAGAGAGTGCGTTGAGAGTGTGAGAGAGTGCGTTGGGGTGGGGGATTAGGGTTTAGAAGGGGGCCGGGATTTTAGATTTTTCAAGTTGGACTGAATAATTAATTAAAAATTCTACTTGAATTTTTCGGTAGCCACCTCAGGGTCTCTCTCGTTGGAAATATGCTCTGACAAGTTCAGTGGCACGCTTATCACATTCTAAACTCATATAGAGACTATTTTTTGTTAATAACAAAAGTTAAGTACTATTTTATCAGCACCAGAATCTCTCAAATACTAATTTAGTATTTATCTCAAAATTAAATAAACATCTAAATTGAACCTCCAACGATTTTCAAATCAAATACTACTTTAATTTCTAATAAATTTTTATTAATTTTAAAATTTTCAAAAATTATTTCTGTCAATTAGATCTCTATTGCTTTTAATAAAATATTTTTATTATGCTTGTTGGATAAATAAAATCTTAAAAAAATTATTATAAAACTATTAGCTTCTCACCATCTCACTTTTAAGTTCTAACCATATCTGGAATGTACGTTGGATCGATCCACAAAATAAAAAATAAATTAAAGAAAATTATATATAGTGCATGAATATGAGATGTGTGATTCCATTTTCATGGATATATGAATAATGAGATATATAATTTCATATTTTAAGATATTATTTGTCATTCGGAAACTTTCTTTGACAACTACAAAGTAATAATATTTTAAGAATTATTTTACGAGTACACTAAAATCAACTACTAAAATAAGTTATTAGTATAAAATACATATTGAAATATAAATACACATTGAAAATAAATTAAACCACACATGTATTTATACATAAATACATTAATAACTTATTTTAGTAACTAATTTTGATGTACAAATAATATTTTTAATATTTTAATTGAATAAAATAATGTTATATAATTCTAAATTTTAAACTCTAAATTAAAATGGCTTTCTACAACCACCCCCTTTACAACTAGAACCAAATCTAAAATTCAAGTCGTCAAATAATTCTATATGTGATTTTACCTAGGTCGTGTCACGAAACCTAAATAATTGTTTGAATAGAAGTGGTTTCTAATAATTGTTGAAATATTAAAACTTCAAATATAATGATCCAAGAAGAGAAAAAAGATGAAAAATCCCCTGTTGAAACAACCAATGTTCGTTATGATTCTCTTCTTATCATTCTTGACACTTTCTAATAAGATTCGATCAACTCAAAGACAAGGATCAAAATTATGTCTATATTAATTTGTATTTTCTTATTGTTACTGTTTTATTTACTTGAATATCGATGCACTATAGTGTTTGTGTTGTAATGCATCATCAACAATGTTGTTAGTGTCTTCATCCCATGCTTTTAGAAGTATAAGACAAGATGGCATTATTATTGCATTGTAACATTTGGAAAGGATTTAACTTTATATATTGAAACAAACAGCAGTTGGGGATACAATCAATGTTATTATTATTTTGGCATTTCTCTCAACTTCAAAATACCGGCGCTGGTTTTGTCTACATATATAATTTTATTGTATATAGCTGCTGCTGCTTTGCTTTTATTTTTTCTTTCAATAATTAAATTAAGACTAAATTTTCAGCATTTTATTTTTAACATAAATTATTAAATTATCTGTGAAAAAATTATTTTTTATCTTATTTTTTAATCTTGTTTTCATATTTTCATTGTTGAAAATGATC
>NC_029785.2:8402144-8414162 GCF_000816755.2 Arachis ipaensis
ATCAAGTAATACATTTTTTACTTTGTTGATTTTGCTAAAAATCTACGTGGATTCATGAATGTTCTTTAATATTGGTGAACATTAAGAATAAAATATCCATGTTAAAAAAAATTAATTAATTTTCTCTTATTCAGTAAAATTTTTGAGATAGTAATTATTAACAAAAATAGAAATTTTAGCAATGTCAAAATTTTTGTAAGCATCCATAAATTATCGCAAAACTCAAACATAGTAAATTCATTACTTGATTATTGAAATCTTGGATAAAGTATACTTTTTGTCCCTAAAGTTTGGTAAAAATTTTAAAAATATCCCTAATTTTTATTTTATTTCAATTTTGTCTCAAAAGTTTTCAATTTGCATCAAATATATCATCGACGACTAAATTTTCAAAAAATTTAAAACCAATCTAACAATAATGCATGAAAATTATGCTTGATTTACTAATGTTGAGGGTTGTTCTTATGAAATTGTTGTTGAATTGGTCTTAAATTTTTTAAAAAATTAGCCGTCAATGGTATATTTGATGCAAATCGAAAACTTATAAGACAAAATTAAAACAAAATAAAACTTAGGGGTATTTTTATAACTTTTGTCAAACTTTAGAGACAAAAAGTATACTTTATCCTTGAATCTTTTATGCAACTCTTATAATTTCTTATAATTGTGACCAAAAAAATATTTTCACTCTGAAATAATACTCAATTATGATTTGTTCCTATACCTATTTTAAATTCATCAATCTCTAAATAAATGAGCAATTTCGTGTTTTGATATAGTATAACTCATCATGTGGCTTACTAGAGTAACAAATGATATTGACAATGAAAATTAATTTTGAGAAAAAGACATCAGATATAATAAGCATAACAACAATCCTTTAAAGTTCTTTAACATATGGTTTTCATGGTGAATGGATGTACAATAAGTGGAATAACAACCTCAGAGAACATTCCGTTTTGCTCTTTTTTCAACTGTTTCACAAGTAAAGTTCATAAAAATAACAGAATATAGAGGCAAAAGTTAAAACATGATGATGTGGCATAGATATAAGTATAAAGCGGCCAAAGAGCACCCATGCACATGTTTGTAATTAACATGGTTAGAGATTCATGCACTTGACAAGTCATGTTTGATAAGAAGGGCGATATATGTATGGACCTTACTCTCTATGCAATAGCTAGGTAGGAGTACCCTATATATAAAGCAAAATGGAATATTCAATAAAGCAATATAAAGAATAAGAAAATGGTGAGGAACGTGCAATAGGGGTGGAGATCCATGCCACAATTTGAAGCAAAAATACCCCTCAATTAATCATATTTAATCATGCTGTTACATTCTCAATTGTCTTCAACTTATCTTATTGCAAAATTTCAAAGTAGATCAGAGCTTATCTGCATTAAGCTTTTAGAGTTTTAAAGTTGATGAAATTGAATACATGCACTCTTCTGAATTAGCGCAACAATTATTTATCTATTTTTTTTTTAGGAGAAATTGGACGATCACAATTTTGGATCAGCCCCGTTTTTTGTGGTAACAAGAGCATCTGTGTTGTGAAATATCGGCTTTGTTGCTGAATTCAAAGCCCATATATGTTAGTTGGTTTATCTCCTTTTGTTGCACATTTCTTGGGCAGGCTGTTTATTCCTAATACATATCATGGATTTGGGTCTCTCGTTATTAGGGCTGTGCCAAAAATATTAAAATTTTGGATTTTAAACCTAATCTAAATTAGACGATTTTTAATAAAAATAATTCAAATCAAATTATATCTTTTAATTTTTTAATTTAAACCATTTAAATAATTTTAAATTATCCAGATCCATTTAAATAATAACTTTTCAGTTCACATACAATCAAATGCTATACGCATATCATGAAAATTGTTCTCAAGCAAAAAAATATCCCCTACACAACTATCTTAATTGAATAACTCTTATCACTCAATTATTTTTTGAATAAGTGCCGACATAATAACCTGACTACGCTTGGGGACTCACCATAACATTATTCACTTGTCTTTTAACCGAGTTATAACTCATTTTATTTTCTAAGCTTAGCCTGAATCATATGATCAGCAGACAAAGCTTGGGGGTTGTGATCCGTCATCCTATAGTTTGGTCTTTATTATGAATTATGAGTCATAACTCGACTTTATTTGCCTTCATTCTAAGTTTGTAACAGACGATTTTAATAACTATTATTCTAACTTAACGACCAACGGTCATAACATCAATTCTATTCATCAACCATATGCCTATAAAAGCACCAATTTCTATATTTCAGAAAAAACCATATGATAAGTTTTATTTCATGTCTAACATTCTATATTCATATAATTATTATATACACACACGATAAGTTCTATTTCATATCTAACATTCTATATTCATAGAATTATTATTATAGACAAGATAAGTTTTATTTCATATTTAACATTCTATAATCATAGAATTTTTATACATCTTAAATATTTACTGATTTGAGCATCGAAGTGTCTTTTGCAGGTATCCACTCTCTCTCTGTGTGTTCTTCTTGCCAAAGTATACATCAGAAAAACGAAAAGACAAGTTCAATTTTCTCTAAGACGAGATATACTTCGAAAGTTCGTCCACACAACAACAAATTTTATTCTTTAAAAAATACTATCTATTCTTTTATGAAACAAGTTGGGAATAGCCCCATTGACAAAGAAAAGATCCGCCACCAGGCGATAATTTATTTTGAACCATCAAACTCGTTCACAGCTATCCTGGGTTGTATGCTTTGCCACTCTATCCATGTTGAATGTTTGTGACTTTATTTTGATCATGTAAGACACAAGTCTTATTAATTACATAGCTCCAGCTTAGACATATTACTTTAGAAATATCTTTTTTTTTTGAAATAAGGAGCTCAACACAAGAAGTGGAGCAAGTACATAAACATTATAAAGAAGAAACAAAGAAGTAAATAAAATCAAACCAAACGACCTAGCCATAAAACCCCTCTGTCATCTTTGGCATTGCCATCAACAACTAAAGGGGTTAGCACCTAACCATTTAGTCTAGCTCTGAATAGATAAGTTTATATCTCCTCCGCTCCTTTTTCTATCCTCTGAAAAATTCTCCTGTTACGTTCCAACCAAATGTTCCACATAATGGCACAAAAGCTCACCATCCATCTCTTACGGCTCTCCTTGTTAATTGATACCTCTGTCCAACTGTGGAAGTGCTCCTTTACTGTACCCGGGCATATTCATAGTAGACCAACATGAGATATCCAAGTACACCACACCTGCCAAGAAAAATTACAGCCCAAAACAAGTGGTAATCATTTTCATCAACTACTTTACATAAAATGCATAGAGAATCTTCTTCGTTAATAACCCCTAATCGACGCAGTCTCTCCTTCGAGTTGACCCTGCCAATCAATCCAAACCAAACAAATAACTCGACCCTAGGAGGGACAAGTCCTTTCCAAATTGTCCTAGTAAAGCTGTAACTTGATATGTCCTCCGGAGCCATTTCTACCTGCAACACATGCACAAATGAGTTAGTTGAAAAAATACCTTGTTTATCATGTTTCCACACAACTCTATCCTCTCTCCCATGTGCGAGTTTGACTACTCTCAAAGTATTGTGGAGCTGGTTCACTAAATCCAACTCCCATTGGAATAGTTCTCGCCTCCATTGGAAGTTCCATATCCAAGTCAACCTGTCCCAAAACCCACAATCCCCTATCAGTGATCCTCTTTGGCTTGAAACAGAGAAGAGCCTTGGGAATCGATCTTTCAAAGACCCTCCACTAATCCAGATATCCTCCCAAAATCGAGTGCGTCCCCCATCACCCACCTCCAAAGCCAATCCAGTAATCATCTTATGTCTAACTTCTTGATTCTTAAACTGTAGTTGACAAATGTCCTTCCACGGACCCCCCCGATCAGGTAGCCTCTAAGAGGAAAGGAGCTCATTTGGGTTCAAGTTATTACAAGAGCAGACCACCTTCTTCCACAACAGACATTCTTCCTTGGAGAACCGCCACCACCACTTAAACAGAAGGGCAGTATTGCGTATCACAGCATCTCCAACTCCCAACCCGCCTAACCTCTTAGGAGCCTGCACCACTTCCCACTTCACCAAGGCCATACCAGTCCTCCCACCCTCCTTACTCCATAAAAATCTTCTTTGTAAGGAAATCGGTTTCTCTGCAACATCCTTCGGCATCTTGTATAGGCTCAAATAATAAACCGGTAGACTATTCAACACAGATTTGATAAGTACAAGCTTTCCAGCTTTATTGAGCGCCTTGGCTTTCCATAGGCTAAGCTTCTCCTCCACTTTATCTAGAATTGGCTTTCAAGTCTTGACCAACCTTGGGTTCGCGCCTAATGAGATACCCAGATATTTAACTGGAAGGGAGTCTTGCTTGCATCCTAACACACTACACATGCGTCGTACCCACTGCTCATCACAGTTGATAGGAATTAAACTCGACTTCTCGAAATTAATACTTAATCCTGACATCACCTCAAAGCACCGAAGCAACCTCTTGTAGTTCTTAATGGTCTCATCCTCGGGAGGGTAGAACAAAATAGTATCATCAGCGAACTGTAGATGCGACAACTCAATATGATCTCTTCCAACCAGCAATGGTGATAAGCGACCGTTTCTCACTGCTTCTTCAAGCATTCTATGTAAGACATCCACAACAAGTACAAAAAGGAACAGAGACAGAGGATCACCTTGTCGCAGGCCCCTTTTCATCTTGAACAGCTTAGAAGGCGAGCCGTTTATCAACACTGACATAGAGCACGAAGTCACACACTCCATAATCTACGCCCTCCATCTCTGTCCAAACTCAATCTTCTGCAGCACGAGGTCAACAAACTTCCACTTTACTCTGTCATATGCTTTTTGGAAATCTAACTTTATTATTGCCACTTCCAACTTCCTCAGTTCGATCCACGGAACCATTTCACATGCAATAAGCGCCCCATCATGAATCTTGCGACCCTTCACAAAAGCGCTCTGCGTCTCACCCACTAGTCCAGGCATAATAGCTCTCATCCTCCTTACTAACAACTTCGAGATAACCTTGTACACACACCCCACCATGCTGATTGGGCGCAAATCTTTGATTTCCTTAGCACCAGTATACTTCGGGGCCAGTGCCACCCATGTTACGTTAGCAACTGATGGCAGTCTTGACGATTGGAAGAAGCCCAGTACAGCTGTCGTGAATTCAGAGCCGATTTTTCCCCAACACTTCTTTATAAAATTCATGTTGTAGCCGTCACTTTCCGGAGCCTTGAATGATTCACAATCCCATACTGCCTCTCTAATCTCCTCACTAGTTGGTAATATCTCTAGTACCATAGCATCCTCCTCATTGATCCTCTCCACTAGTCCGTCTCTGAACCCCACCATCGGAGACTCCTCTTGACGATATAACTCCTTGTAGAAATCCCTTATGGCAATCTTAATCCTAGCTTGGTTCCTTATCAATCTCCCATTTATGACCAGAGCATCAATTCTATTATTCCTCCTTCTTGCTGAAGCTAAGTTATGGAAGTATCTCGTGTTCTTGTCCATTTGCCTCGCATACCTAGAACTCGACATCTGCTTTCAGTGTATTTCTTTTCGTACATACCACTTCTCACAGCAAGTAACTAAGGCCCTCCTTCTAGCTTCCACTGTTCCATCATAAGACCCATTTCCAACCATGTCATCAATTTTCTTTATTTCTTCCTCAAATTTCGTAATTCTCTTGTCCATGTCACCAAACTTGTCTCTGTGCCATCTTCTCAACGGACCCGTCAAAGCCTTCAATTTGTCAGTGAATTGCATAGCTCTCAACCCTCTCTATTCCTCCTTGACCATCCTTAGAAATCCTTCATGAGTAAACTACGAATCAAGGCTACAGAACGGTCTCGGACCATCCCTAATTCTCTGATCTTCCACTATAATAGGACAATGGTCTGACAAACCCCGTGGGCCACCCCCCAATTGGGTTCCTGGAAACACCTCAAGCCATTCCAGGTTAACCAGGGCTCTGTCAATGCGGCTACATGAACCTCCTCGAAACCAAGTAAACTTCCGATCAGTAATCGGCAAGTCCACCAGTCCCATATCATTTATCCAACCCTTAAACTCTTGCGCTGACAAAGACAAGCTATCAGTGCCACGCCTTTTCTCCACCTGTGTAATTTCATTAAAATCTCCCAAAAAACAAAAGGCCCCTGACATAACCCTGCCACATAGCATAACTCCTCCCACACAACCAGTTTCTCATCTCTAGCATGTGCACCATATACCAAGAAGAAAGCACAGTTAATAGAATTGTCTGACAGAACGCCTTCAACACACAGCCATCTCTCTCCTTTATAGCTATTTGTTATTTCAAAAAAACCCTCATCCCACATTAACAACAGCCCCCCAGAAGCACCATCTGATCCTATATACTCCCACCCCGCACAATCCTTACCCCAAATTTTCATAACATCAAATCTCGTCACTACCTGTCTTTTGGTTTCTATCAGTCCTAACATATTCAATCTATATTTGTTCTTAATATCTTTCATCATTCTCAACTTTCCGTCTCCTCTTAGCCCTCTAACATTCCAAGAACAGACAATCATTTTAAATTAACATTACACACCTTATTATGGTATTTAGGTCTGCTCCGCCTTGCTTTAGCTTTTTGTTTTGCCAGCTTTCTTTTCCGAGCAATTTCTTCATTATGTTCTTGGAGGATAGGCATTATGTCGTCCTCTTCGTTGCATAGCATTGCTTCTGACTCCTTTGCTAACTCCCAAGTCTTTTGGTTTTCCACCATTTGCTCATCCAAGCTTGCACACTCATTTCCCTCGCCCTCATCATCATTGTCCTGCCCTTCGTTTTTCATATGGTCTTCTGTGTCACCATAACCCTCTCCCTTATTCTGCCCCGTCAAGTTATTATCATCAAGCAAAGAAAGTCCTGGGCCTTCGTTGGCTTCCACCACGGTAGTAATTACCTCCTCTGGTAAAAGCCTTCTATTTGCAGCTTCCCCTGGTCGATCCCCTTCAAAAACCGTCCCTGCCTCTTCATCCTTCTTATCATTATTAGCACTACGAATCTCTTCAGAATTTTTCTTCGCTTGAGTTCCAATGAGTCCTTCAACTCCTTTTTCAATTTCACTAGCTTTCAACATGGTACACCTAGCTCCTCCTTGCTTTGTCCTCAATGCATGTATAGCCTCTTCTTCCAACCAGTAATCCCCGCCCATCACCCCATTAGCCCCTCTGACCGTCTTCATCGCACAACCGACAACGTTCATCTCCCGTCCACCACCAGCAATCCTACGGGAGGCTTCAACTTGGAGCAGCAGCCCCTTCAAATTTCCTCCGTCGCATACTCCATCTCGCACCCTAGCCTCTTGACTAGCACAGCCGCATTGCACCGTACCAATCCCCTCCTCTCGGCACAACCGACGCCGCAGACTCCCGTGTTCAAAGGGTTCATCGCCGTTGCCTTCATGGTTTCTGGCGTGCCCCCCGTATCCACTACCTCGCGCTATGTTCGCTGGAGCAGCGCTAGACCCAGAGCTAGTCACCGGACTAGTTACAGCCCGCCCCATGTGTCCTTGACCCAGCCCAGCTAAGTCCTTCTCTTCACAGCCCAAACCATGCGAAAATGATATAGGTTCCACTTGGCCCATGACTCTCTTGCTGAGATGATGATTATTGCTGGCCCAATAGTTGTCCCTCATGCCATTATGATTTTTTAAACCCCTTTCAAGCCCATTAAGCTCACCGTTATACATCCACGAAATAGTGAGCTCTGAGTCTGCTTCGTAGCTCTCCTCATATCCCCCATGTTCAGCCAGGCGTTCAGTATCCCCATTAATGGGTTGATACGTTATTAAATTAGATTGATTGGGTCTTAAATTGTCATAACTCTATTCGTTCAAAATTGATTCAGAAATTACCATTCTGCCCTCATCTTCAACCCCCATCGTTCGCATCTCCGTTGCCACTATCGCTGCTTGGTCTCCAGGATCTACCAGCTCAGATGATCTAGACAACCTCATAGCCACATCATCCGACGTCTTTGTTATTTCGTTATTTTGGAGACCGCTACCGTTACCTGCTTGCATCTTAATTTCCGGAGTACATTGCAAACTGTATACTTCTTGTCCCACCTCCTTTACCAGAACGTCAAAACCACTGGTACCTAATGTGATATGGATCCATTCGTTGATCACATCCATAACACAAGTATCAATTAGTACACGTCCAACACTAAAGGAGGACCAGGATTCCGTCACTTTATCGCATCTAACCACCTTTCCCCATTGACCTCCTATCATCTTCAACGTGTCCACAGACCAAGCATGCAATGGAACTCCGAAGTACTCTAGCCAAACTCTTCGAGATTCACTTCTCTCCGATTCGTCCCACCTCCAAACAGTATGGAAGATCTGAAGTAGGCTATTCATTTTGAATGTGTACGTCTCTTCAGCATTCAACAAGCTATCAAAAGTCAATAAAGCTTTATATGCTCCCATTTCGCAGACTTTGACAACTTGTGGGAAGTTCTTCGCCACCATATCCTTCAATGAGTCAAAGTCAATAGCCTTCGTCGTTCCACCTATCAGACTTTTCTGCAACCAGTCCAAGTTTTCTTTCGCTACAGCAACTTCCAACTTTTTCGTCCACCCATTCTCCTGTGAATCTTGGATCTCTTTATCCCTTCTATCATCCTTGGATCCACTAGCAGTGGGTAAAAGTGCATTTTGACATTCTCGAATCAGCTGGCGAACAATTCTGTTTTGCATGTCACCTTCAACCTGTACCCTTCGTGAGTCCTTTGCATCCGGTGCTCTTCTGTATTTTGCTTCACCAACAAACACGACCTTGCCTTTCAATCTCATGCGATTCATTTCAGTTATAGCCTTCAATGCCCCTCCCTTAGTAGTGTACCGTATGAACGCAAATATATATATTCTATCGCTCTTTTGCTTCCGTGATAGATAGATGTCATTTATGCGCCCAGTCCACTGAAAAAGTTGAAATAGTTCTCTCTTCGAAATGTCCTCCGGAAGATTATCTAAGAAGATCGAAAACGACTCATTCTCCAATCGGCGATACTCTTCTCGGTTCCAAACTTTGGGATCCTTGACTTGATTCCTAAAACTACCCCTCTCAGTATTTCCTACCCTCTCTCTCACCTCTCTCTCATAGTGGATTACTTTAGAAATATCTAAGTGTAACGCGTTCCTTGTCTTTAATTAATTCTTTGTATATCCACACACATTATCATAAAGTATATATTTTAATATAGAGTATATACTTAAATAGTTCTTTAACAAATTTTGTATAGTACATTTTTGTTTTTAAAAAAATTTATTATATTGAGATTTTTAAATTTTTACAAAAATAAGATATATAAGTTTTTACCTTAGTTAGATTTATTGTTTTCATTTGAACAAATAGATCTTCAAAAGTGACGTAAAGACCTATATATCTTATTTTTAAAAAATTTAAAAATATCGACGTAATAAAATTTTTTTAGAGACGAAAATATCCGATACAAAATTTTTCAGGAACCTATTTAAATGTATACTCTTTAATATATTTGAGGTGACTCCAACTTAATTTGTCCCCTCACAAACCAATTATATGTCACGTTTTCACTATGCATGTGCTTTTTCACTAATGAACCTTATCTTTCTTAAACCAATGGCCATTTTCTCTTCTCTTCCAACAATGGATTCTCCACTCCCTGCTATTAGCTTTACATCAATGATTATCTCCCTTCTCCTTTTCATGATCATGGCATACAAAATAATGATGAAAAACCCTAACAATAAATCTCTCAAGTTACCACCAGGGCCAAACAAGCTACCAATAATTGGGAACATACACAACCTTTTTGGCTCACCACTTCCCCACCATACATTGAGAGATTTATCCACAAAATATGGACCCTTGATGCATCTTAAGCTAGGTGAAGTTTCAACTATAGTGGTGTCTTCACCTGAATATGCCAAGGAGTTCTTGAAAACCCATGATCTAAATTTTTCATCAAGAACTCCTATTCTAGCTTCAAAGATAATGTCCTATGGTTCTAAGGGTTTATCTTTTTCACCATATGGTGATTATTATAGACACTTAAGAAAGATTTGTGTGTTGGAGCTTTTAAGCTCTAAACGTGTCCAATCTTTCCAACCAATCAGAGTTGAAGAGCTCAACAATCTCATCAAATTGATTGCTTCAAAAGAAGGGTCGCCTATCAATCTTTCCAAAGAAGTGTTCTCAACAATATCTACTATTGCTTCAAGGTCTGCTTATGGCACCAAGTGCAGGTACTGTTGAAATTTCAAGTGTGAGTTGTAAGTTATATATCCGTTAAATTTAGATTAATAAAGAATATATATTTGAGAAAATTCATAAAGATTTTGGGTTAAACAATAATGTCAAATTTGCTGTATTGTTTTTCATTTAACAGATTTAATTTAAAAAGATTTTTTTGTTTTTAATTCAAAAAATAAAAAGTAAATATCTAAATTGATTCCAAATAAATTTCAAATCAGACACTTAGTTTTTTTAAAAATTTGTTTTTTTAGAAATTCCTAAGAATTATTTTTGATAATAACTAGTCCTTTTGTGACTAATTTAATTTGTCTTATATTTAAGATCTAATTATCTTAAACTTAAATTTGTTAAAAACTTGTTTATCCAGTATATATATTAAGAATTTGATTGAAAGGGACGAAAAAATCAATCTATTTATAGCAGGAGTATAATTGAATTTTAGAATAATAAAAATTTATTAAAAATTGAAGTGTTTTTGTGGCGGACAGGTACCACAAGGAATTCATATCAGTTGTTAGAGAAGCTACATTGATTTCAGGAGGTTTTGAGATTGGAGATTTGTACCCTTCTATTACATGGCTTCAATATGTCTCTGGGTTGAAGCCCAAGCTTGAGAAATTGCACCGAGAAGCTGATCACATAATGCAAAACATTTTCAGTGACCATAGAGAGATGAAAGCATCAAGGAACACACAAGAACAGAGTGATGATGTAGAAGCAAATGAGTACCTCTTGGATGTGCTCTTCAAATTCCAGGATAGTAGTAATCAGCAAGAGTTTCAATTAACAGATGATAGTATCAAGGCTGTGATACTGGTAAGCAAGTCTATCCCACTTCAGCAATTAAAGTTTTCATCTTCTCCTTTATAAATTAGACTTACTTTGGGGTTTCTGTTTATGTTTTCGACTAGAAAAGATATAATCTATAAAATCAATAATGAAACTTTTGACAGACACAAGATGATATATTGTGATAGATAAACTTTAAAAGAATTGATTCTGAAAAGTTATGGCCAATGATTGCGACACATCAGCAATAGGGTTAACTAACTCCTAATTCCTCATCAGCTCACAACTTGCACTAATGACCCCTCTGATAACAGATTCTATATATGAATTGGATTTCTGTCGTATTTTGACATGTATGTTGAGTTGTGCCTGGGCCTTGATTGAGGATGTTTTATTTTCTAAAACATACAAAGGATACTAAGTCAAACAGATATCATTGATTTTAATATCTATAGTGTACTTGGTACGTACATAAAACATTTCAATGTAGTATTTATATCTTAGTATGTATGTAACTTGTGTGCCAAAGAATATAAATAGTTCACAAAGTTATGTTTATGCACAAGTTACATACATACAAAGAATATAAATAGTAAATCATTGTCAAAGAATATTAAATTCTAATAATTCTATAGGATTGCTTTGTTATTGTCTTTTGTGTCAGGTGCTTTGATATTTTATTTCTCCTTATGAATGAGGACCACAGTAGTGCCTAGTCCCAACTACTAAATTTTGTGATAAATTTGGACCACTGCCCCCAAAATGATGGAAGGGACCTCAACACAGCATTGAATATTTGATTCCAATTATAAGATAGATCGATCTAATATCTTTGCTTGTTTCTTTCAGCCAGGCTATGTCATTTTTATTTGGTGCTATGCAACATC
>NC_029785.2:8414632-8420250 GCF_000816755.2 Arachis ipaensis
CAACATCAACTATATATTAAAATATAAATTAAATTTTTAATTATTTTTATTTTTTTAATTATATAAAATATTTAAAATATTTTTATTTTAATAAATATATATTATTTCTAAATTTATTTTAAGAATACATATTAAAAATAAAATTAAATACATGTCCAAACGTGTTTAAAAAAATTAATTTTTTATTAAGACATGCATGTCAAACGGATATCGTGTTTAAAATGTCTCATACATAAACATGACACTTCAGTAAAGTATTCATGAGATAAAAATAACAATGTAATAAATAGTTATAAATTAATTATGAGAAAGTATGGGGAGCCAATAGAATATTTGTACAATGCATACAATAAAGGTTTAGGGAGTATTAGAGATATAACCATTAGTGTTACCTTTTTCTATCAGCTTGACATAGTATTAGAGTTCTAGATTCGAAAGGTGGGGGTAAACCTCAAAATCAGCTTAAACTTTTGAGATAAGTAGTTTTATGATATAAGATGTTAATTATCCCTAGTACTCGGATGGTTATTCTGAATATTATGGGTGATATTTATTTTGTAACTCATATAATCCATTATACACATTGTATAAATAAGCCATTAGCTCCTCATTGAATATTTAGAAGTGACACACTAGTTTAGATAAAAATATTCTCTCTCTCAATTATAATAACATGAACCGAAAATTGTGTAACTCATTAAGAAATACAAGTTGTTAACCAGTGTTTAAAATTAAATTTGCTCTGTTATGAAAGTAGCAATGCTCCCTTGGAATTTTAAGTCAGTTGTAAGCGGTAAATTAGTCAATAATATATTAATATATATCGAGGACTGATTTGATAATTTAAATTTATTGAGGTCTAAAATGTCCGATTAAATTTCTTAGAAACTTAATTAGAATATTACTAATTAGTTTAACTTGATCTATGGTTGTAGGACATTTTTGCAGCCGGAACAGAGACATCAGCTACAACCGTATTGTGGGCAATGGCAGAGATGATTAAGAATCCATTGATAATGAAGAAGGCACAAGCTGAAGTAAGACAAGTACTTGACAAAGAAGGAATAAATGGCATTGAAAAACTAAAATACTTGAAATCAGTTGTGAAAGAGACACTGAGATTGCACCCTCCTGGTGCATTTTTACTTCCCAGAGAATGTGGACAAGATTGCGAGATCAATGGATATCACATACCTTCCAAAAGCAAAGTAATAATCAATGCTTGGGCGATTGGGAGAGACCCAAATCATTGGGTTGAGCCTGAAAGGTTCAACCCTGAAAGGTTCATGAATAGCACTATTGATTACATAGGAAACAACTTGGAATTCATTCCTTTTGGTGCCGGAAGAAGAATGTGCCCAGGAATCACGTTTGGGGTGGCGAGCACTGAGTCTACACTTGCAATGTTGTTGTATCATTTTGATTGGAAGCTTCCCGATGGAATGAAGATTCAGGACTTGGATATGTCGGAAATTTTTGGAGTGGCAGTAATGAGAAAAGAAAATCTATGCCTTGTTCCCATTACTTCTCGTCCTATATGCAACTGAAGGTTTATGACAACAAAAACTATGGCAAAGATAAAATCAAGTTGTTAATTGTAAGATCAAATAAGTGTGCGTTTGTTTGGTTGGTAGAGATGTATGTTCATCTTATTTCCATAACTGGTCTTGTATGTTGAATACATTATTTCTTATCCTATTTTCATTATTTATTTTTATTGAGAACTTTCAAGCAAAGTAAAGTAGTAAGACCATCTCCAGTAGGAACTCATCCTAATTCTTATTTATGTCATAAAAAGTAACTCCACATCAGCTTTTGCATCATAAACAGTAAATAGGAACTCAAAGCATCTCTCTTCTCCATTAGGAGGAACTAACTTTAGTCCCTGTTGTGATCCCACTTAATTAATTAATTAAAATACTTAAAATTAATGTAATTAATTTTTTTGAATAATGTAATTTAAATTTATAAATTTAAAAATAATTCACTATTAAAAGATATTAATATTAAATAAATTCATATGTAACAATAATACACAATATATAATTCGGGATTACACTAACTTGTAAAATTACTTAATACAAAGAAAAACATAATTAAGCTCTATAGTTGACGACAAACATTGTGAAATTGCCATATGTGTTCAATCAAGTCCTCTTTCAATTGTCTATGCTGCTGCCTATTTCGAAGTTGGGCATTTCTTTGGAGAAATTGATGGTATGATGCAAAATCTTCTTCTCCCAGCTGAGGTTGTGATAAGCCATTTTCGACATCATCATACTCTAAGCAAAATTTCCTGCATAAATGTCTCTTTCATCCTCAACAATCATATTATGCAATATAATACAAGCTTTCACTATGTTGGCAAGCTTCTTCTTTTTCCAAAAACGAGCTGGACCACGTATAATTGTAAAGCGTGCTTGCAACACTCCGAATGCTCGCTCCACATCTTTTCTTTGCCCTTTTTGGTATTGTGCAAATAACTTGCGTTTCTCCCCTTGTGGCTTTGAGATTGATTTGACAAATGTGGCCCATTCAGGATAAATACCATCTGCTAAATAGTATCCCATAGTATAATTATTACCATTAATAGTATAATTTACCTCCGGAGCACGGTCATTTAGAATATCATCGAACATTGGAGAACGATCTAACACATTGATATCGTTATTTGAACCAGAAACTCCAAAGAACGCATGCCATATCCAAAGGTCTGAAGATGCTACAGCCTCAAGTACTATGGTTGCAACCCCACGATAACCATTCATGTACATACCTTTCCACGCCTTTGGACAAATTTTCCATTGCCAATGCATGCAGTCAATGCTACCCAACATGCCAGGAAAGCCACGACCCTCCACCATTTGTAGCAGGCGTCGTACGTCATTTGGATTGGGTTTTCGCAAGTATTCATCCTCGAACACTGAAATGACACCTTCAACAAATTTTTCCTAACATTCAATTGTAGTGCTCTCGCCTATGCGCACATAATCATCAACAGCATCAGCTGCTACGCCATATGCTAACATTCGTATCGCAGCGGTACATTTTCGGAGTTGCGACAAGCCTCTTCTTCCAATTGCATCAACCCTCTGTTGGAAATACGGATAGACGTTTGAGAGAGCGTCTACTATCCGAAAGAACACATGTCTTTTCATTCGAAATCTCCGTCGAAAAATGTCAGCATTATACACCGGTTCATCTGTAAAGTAATTTTGGAAAAGGCGATCATGTCCTGCTTCTCGATCTCTGTTGATCCATCTACGAGTAGTTGGGATAGAGCTTCTATCGATATCTTCTTCTTCTGAATCTTCGAGTAAACACTCATCGATCCAATTATCTATGAGTGTGTTATCTTGCCGTCTTCTTTTGCCATACAAAACCTCATTAAAAATATCACCAAAATTTCTAGCCATATCTAGAAATGTAATTTTTAGTTCTCTTTCGAGGTGAGAAACAAGAGTTGAAGTGGAGTTGCGGAGTCATTGATAGTTGATATTTATAAGTGTGTCTGCAATAAGTACCTTAACGGCTAGTTTTGCAACGGCTACTTAACGATTAGTTTTGCAACGGTCACTTTCATGAACAATAAGGACACAATAATATTGACTAATTTAAAAAATTACATCAGAAATAAATAAAACAAACTACATCACATAACAGTAATACGCAATAAAAATAAAAAAAGACAAAAAGAAGAAGATTTAGTTACGATTAAAAAAAAACTTTCTATAGTTTTTCCCATGGATCCTTTATCCAATACTAAAAAAAAAAATTGGACTTTTGATCCAATTTAAAAAACATACTACATAACTCTACGAATACAAGGAACCATTAAGTAAACCACTTGGCGATTATTTTCTCACATGTAATCTCATGAAGAGCTCATCGTTTTTCACTCATTGTAGACGTGTCAGCATTAAGTATTTGCATATCCATTTACTTTTTCCTTTCCTTGGCCATCCTTTCCATTTTCCTTTCTTTTACTTTTATCTCCATTTCTTTAATATACCTCTGAGTTTGTAATTTTTGTTCTTTCATTGCTGCTTGAGCTTGTAATTCTTGTTCTTTCATTGCCGCTTGAATTTGTAGCTCCTTCTCTTTGATTGCCATAATCTTTGCTCTATGTTCCTTCTCCTCTTCTCTTTCCTTTTCCCTATCCATTAGTTCCTTTTCTCTGACATTCTTAATATCTTCCATGAGAGATAACTTTTTAACAACCGATGATTTTTTTTCACTAAAATCTTTAGACATCTATGCTTTTCCCTTACCTTTTCGCTTGCTCTTCTTTGATCCTTGTGGGCGAACGGGAGAGTCCACATCGGGTTCGTCAGCCAACGGTGTTTGTGTTTCTGGGTTTGATGAGGATGAGTATGCTCCAGTTGCACTAACCTTGGTTCTCTTTGAGCCGCCACTCTGTGTAGGTAGTTGGCTTCTCCATTTTTGCTCCAACCGAATCATGTTCTAATGCCTCTCAAAAGTGAATTTTTTACCATAATTTGTGGAATAAAGTTTATAAGCCAACTCCTTTATATCATCAGCGTTCGAACCACTCCTTATGTTTTGACTAGCTTGATCGTAGCAACCAGCAAATTGTGCAACAGCCTTGTTGATCTTATACCATCGTTTCTTACATGCAACTACCCCCTTGTCACGTCGGAGCAAAATTCTACACAGTAGCTATGAATTTGACTCCAAAATGTTTTTCCCTTTTGATCGGTACCAACTACAAGATCAGTTGAAACATTTAACTATGCACTGATTAGCATCTCATCCTCTTTCCAATGTCAGTGTTGAATACTATATTGCCTCCGATCTTCAATATCATCATCATTGAGGTCGATAGCATCTAATCCATGAGGGTTGGTAAAATCTGAATATTGCGAATTTGGACTAGATTGTATAGGAGTCTGAGAGGATGGGTTAGAAGAGCCACCAACACCAGATGAGTTATGTCTTGATGCACTGAATTGAGTTGGAAACGGTAAGGAAGTTGGAGAAACATTTCCGATAGAGAGGTTAAATATGGATGAAAATAGAAAATGTGGTGTTTGTGAATTTTAATTTTGCGGTTGGAATATAGGAAATTGATTATTATAAGGAGCTTGAAAATTGAAATTAGAAATATTTTGTGGATTTGGATTTTGAAATGTATTCAGTAGTGTGAAGTTTTGATTTGGAACTTGAGAGTTTGAGGTTTGAGATTGTTGGGTATTTGGAATTTGAGGAAAGTTTTGTAAGTAATTGAAGAAAGAGTTGAGTTGGTTTGGATCCATTCTTTCGAACAAAAAAATAATATTAGCAGAACTTTGATTTTGTAAACTTGGAAGAAGATGAAAAAGAGTAGTAGAAAGTGTGAGAATAGAAGTGTATCTAAGTGATTATATAGAGTAACAAAATATTAATTTGTTAATAATAACGGTAACATAGTAACGGCTAGTTTCTAACGGCTAATTTTGCAACGGCTAGTTTTACAACAGCTAATTTAATATAATAATATAATTAATATACAATATTAATTTAATTACTTATATTAATTATTATAATTATTAATAATCAAATATAATTTAATTATTTAATATAATTTTTCAAATAACTAAATTAAATACTTAAATCAT
>NC_029785.2:8420394-8425576 GCF_000816755.2 Arachis ipaensis
ACCCTTTATTGATAACATATTATGTAACGTTATTAGTTATTATATTAATACCATATTATTTAATTTTTTTTAATTTAAGTGCCAGATGTTAAAATTTTATTGATTATAATGAAAACAAAGCAAGTCCCTCTGAGTAGGGCCTTCCTTGATTTGAAATATGTGTTGGGAATCATATTTATGTTGCTCCAATAGTTGGTTCAGTAGTTGGCTTAATTGTATAGGCATCTAATTAAAACAAAAGAAATTGGTACAGGGACCCAATGAGAAGGAAAACAAAGTATAGGGACCCAAATTAAAAATTAAATTGGTGCAAGGACTCAATTAAAAGGAAAAAAAAAGTATAGAGACCTAATTCAAAATTTTACGAAACGATAGAAACCAACAAAGTAATTAAACATCTTTTTAAGTATATATAAGTCGGTTTAGGTAAATACTGAATCAAGACCGGAAAGATTTTGCAACTGATAAAATAACACCAGACTGTTTTAATTGACAAAGTAGTCCTTACATGACTTTAAAACTTGAAAAACATATGCCTAGACTTGCCGGAGCATGTTTTCGATGAGAAGAATGCTGAAATGTCCACCCAAAAATGTTAGATGAAATTTGTAATTAATTCATTATCCAGAATATAAGCCCCAAATCCGACGAATCCTACTCCGTTCCCCCTTTAAACGCTAACCCCCTTCCTCAATGCACTCTGTCACCATCTGAACGCACTCTCCCCAAAAGAACAGTAGAGCTAAAGCTTCTCAGTCTGACACGGCTGATGCCACCGATACCGCATGGTCGCCATGTTGTATTAAGTTTGGTTGCGTCTACCAAATACTCTATCATTTTTCTTACAATTTAAATGAAATATTTTCTATAGAACTAAGGAAAATGATAAATAAATGTATTGATGCATCCACGGTTAATTTTGTGCCTCTGGAGCTTATATTTTTTTTTCCAGATTATCGATCTTGTTGTTATGTAGGGTATTTTGTTAATTATTTAACTTTGACCTCACAGCGGGACTACATTGAAGCTAAATGAAACATTTTTGGATTCAAATAGGACACTTTAAACTTTAAGGTTCAAAACAGAATTACACCCAAACGTAGGGGACTAATTTAGTACTTTACCCTACGAATTTTCCATCCCTAATGTCTCCCTGCAGGGAAGGTAGATTCCCCTTGTAACGAAAAACAAAAAATAAAGGGAAAGTATGGAGAGCCAATAGAATATTTGTACGATGCTTACAATGGAGGTTTAGGAAGTATTAGAGATATAACCATTAGTGTTACCTTTTTCCATCAGCGTAAGCTTCTGGGATGAGTGGTATCATGACATGGTATTAGAGTTCTAGATCCAAAAGGTCAAGAATTTGATCCTTGGTGAACCCCAAAATCAGCTTAAGCTTTTAGGATGAGTGGTTTTATGACATGAGATGTTTATTATCCCTAATACCCGGATGGTTATTATGGGTGATATTCATTTTGTAACTCATATAGTCCATTGTACAAATAAGCCATTGGCTCCCTAGCAGGACTCAAAAATAAATCCTTACTTTCCCAACATTAATATATTTTTTGGTTTGGGAAAAAATAAAATAATAAAAAATATTTTCTTTTGCTTAAATATTAAAGGTGAGTTCTATGGTGTCTACCGAAAATTTTTTTAAATGAGTTCAATGTTGTCCCACTGTTAAATTTGACACAAATAATTAGCATATTTAAAAATAATAACGTTTGATTTCAGTACATAAATAACATAAAATTTTAAGTGTTGATACTTGATTGATAGAATTTAGGAATTTTTTTTACAAGAAGATTGAGAAGACAAAGTGTTACGAGAAGGTTTTAATTATATTCTTCTAATACAATGAAAAAGATATGACCTACTTTTTTTTGGTGACTAAACAAGGAAAGAAACAAAGCAAAAACTATTCTAAATCCGAGCGGATGATTCGTTGGAGATCAACACTAGGCTCAGACCAAATAACATGATTAGAGTTACTCTTGGCACCATATTTAGCCATCCAATCCACAGCTCTATTTGCTTCTCGGGACACCCATTCAACGTAAACAAGCCAAGGACGAGATAAAAGCTCCTGAATCTTGTGAACCAAGTCTGTTACTTCAGAAGATATGACCTACTAATAATATTGTTAACGTCCACATTATTTATTCTGTTAACTATTCATATAAATTTAACAGTAAGACAACATTAAACCTATTTAAAACTTTTGAAACAGAAATAAAATGTTTAAAACGTTAATGGCTAAATTATAATTTAATCCAAAAGTTATGACTAAAATAATACTCTACTCTACTAATTATTAATATAAACTTGGTTTTAATAGTTCTATAACAATATTTATATTTTATTTTATAACAAAAATAAATTTATTATTTTATACATTAATTTTTTTTCCATCCAAACAATAAAAAAAATTTTCCATTTATTTTCAATTTTTTTCATTTTCTTTCTTTCTATTTTCTTTACTCTTGTTTCCTCTTATTATCCAAACAAAACTAAATGTCCACATATACTTCAGTACCATAATCTGACATATCTAACCAAAAGCTATTCTTCCTTTCCAATCATGGAGTTTGTTCTCCACTATCTTTCTTCAAATTCCACCTTGTCCTTCTTTCTTTTCTTGTTCACGGTGGTGTTTATCATATTTTCAAGATCAAAACCGAAGCCACAAAACTCAAAATTGCCACCAGGACCATCTAAACTACCCTTCATAGGAAACATACACCAACTTAGTTCTATGCCTCACCGTGGCCTAACAAAATTAGCACAAGAATATGGCCCTCTTATGCACATAAAACTAGGCTCACTCTCAACCATAGTTGTTTCTTCACCTGAAATGGCCAAAGAAGTTATGAGAACACATGACATAATATTTGCAAATAGGCCTCACAATCTAGCTATTGATGTTATAACATATGGTTCTAAGGGAATGAGTTTTTCACCTTATGGAAGCTATTGGAGGCAGATGAGGAAGATTTGTACTTTTGAGCTATTAACACCGAAGCGAGTTGAATCGTTTCGATCAATCAGGGAACAAGAAGCATCGAATCTTGTTAAGGATTTAAGTTCCAATCATGGGTCTATCATTAATTTCAGCAACGTTATATATTCTGTGTCATATGGATTAACATCAAGAGTGGCCTTTGGGGAAAAGTCAACGGATCAAGAAGCGTTCATACAAGTTATGAAGGATGTGTTGAAAGTTGTTTCTGGTTTCTCTTTGGCTGATTTGTATCCTTCAATTGGAATGCTTAGTGTTGTGACAGGGTTAAGATCAAAAGCAGAGAGGATTCATCAAGAAGTGGATAGGATCCTTGAGAAGATTGTGAGAAATCACAAGGAAAGAAAGGAAATGAATGAAAAGTCAACGGAGGATATTGTTGATGTCTTATTAAAGCTTCAGAAGCATAGCAACCTTGAGCACCCTCTATCTGACAATGTTATCAAAGCAACAATTTTGGTTAGTATTTTGAGATAAGAATTTACATTATATTTATGTTTTAATTTTTTTTTATTAAAGATATTAATTTTTAAGAGTTAAAAAGAGTTGACACATCTGGTAAAGACTCGAAAATATCCTAAAAAGATCTAGATTTTAGTTAATTTTGGTCCTATAAAAGCTTCTCTTGATGTTTTAAATCTAAAGATAAAACTTTAGTGGATTGACTAACGTTAAATCCATCTAAAATTTTAAAATTAAGAATGGTTCTTACTTGCTAGAGAGTATTTATTAGAGGAATATTTGTGGAACTTCAGTGATCATGTTAGTTGAGTTAGTTAGAAAAGTTGTGCAATGAAAAAGTTGAATTTTTTTTTTTTTTTTTTTTTCTTTTTCCAGGACATCTTTGCTGCCGGAAGCGGCACCTCAGCGAAAACATTAGAGTGGTCGATGTCAGAACTTATCAAGAACCCAAGCGTGATGGAAAGAGCACAAGCTGAGGTAAGAAGAGTCTTTGATTCAAGAGGGTGTGTCGACGAAGCCAACCTCCATGAACTCCACTACTTAAAATCAGTAATCAAAGAAACACTACGCCTCCATGCTCCTGTTCCTTTATTACTGCCAAGAGAATGCAGCGAGAGATGCGAAATCAATGGTTATGAAATCCCGGCTAAGAGCAGGGTCGTTGTTAATGCTTGGGGAATTGGGAGGGACCCAAGATACTGGAAGGAAGCTGAGAAGTTTGATCCAGAAAGGTTCATTGATGGTTCTGTTGATTTCAAAGGTGCAGATTTTGAGTTCATTCCATTTGGTGCTGGGAGAAGGATTTGTCCTGGAATCACATTTGGGGTTGCTAGTGTTGAACTCATACTTGCAAATTTGCTTTTTCATTTTGATTGGAAGCTTCCAAATGGCGAGAAGCATGAAGATCTTGACATGTCTGAATCATTTGGATTGTCCATCAGAAGAAAACATGATTTGTACCTGATTCCTTCTGTGTATCATTACTCTTCTGCTAATTAGGATCACAATGCAATGAAATCATATTCTTATGATTTATGTTAGTCACATCTTATAACATGGCTGGTCATATATGTACAGAGGCTTAGTATGTGTCTAATTTTATTTAAAAAGAATATATGAAAATTTTTAGTTCCTCACGTTCACTTTGATAGTCTTGCAAAACACAGAAATAGTCATTATATTGGATTGGATTGGATGAAATTTAACTTAAGTTTAGTCTTTGATAAAATTTAGATCTTCTAAAACGAAGAAGTTGGTAAAGTGGTAAAATAAGAGATTAATCACCATTAATTTTATAATTTTTATAAAATATGTGCTCTATTATTTTAATTTAAGAGTGATTAATTACTCATTTGATCACTTTACCAATTCTCTTAAGATTCTTAATTTGGCATGATTAGGTGGATAGACATGGATTAACGAAATAGAAAAATGTTAAATAGGATTACTCGGAAAGATACTTAAAAATTAATTTATATTTGATTTTACTTGCATAAAAATTTTGTTTATTAAGAGTTGTTTATTAATACATTTCTTTATATTTTTCTTAATTTTAAGTTCCTTCATAGTTTATGTTCAACAAATTGAAAGATATAAGTAGATAGTGTATATCATTATATCAATTATAATTTTAATTTATAAAAGAATAAAAATGTATTCTATTTTTTTTTATTCATTAACTATATTTTGTTTAAT
>NC_029785.2:8425752-8445388 GCF_000816755.2 Arachis ipaensis
TGTTTAATATACTGACTCTTCGGAATAAGGCTAAAAAGTTTAGATATGGAAGTAGGATGAGTCATATACTTTAATATTGTAGTTTTTTATATTTTTTAAAATTATGGGAGATACATAAATCGGACCTCCGATTTGTGTTTAAAAAATTAAAAAAATTTAGGGTACACAAATCGGACCCTCCAATTTGTGTTTAAAAAATAAAAAAAAATTGGAGTACACAAATCGGATTGTCCGATTTGTGTACTCCAAATTTTTTTAAGTTAGTGTGCAGAGAGGAGCCCTAGACTGAGTGTGAGAGAGGCACTAAGGCAGAGGCACGTTCTGGATCTGGATTCGATTCTAGAGTCTGGACGATGGAGTTTGGGTAGGGCTAGTTAGTGTGTAGCATAATGAAACGACAGCGTTTTGTTCCTTATAAAAAAATCAGCCGGTTCACGGTTCGATTCGACCGACCAGTTTCCGGCCAATTCGACGGTTCAATTGCGGTTTTTAAAATTGGTGGTGTTTTTTGCAGCGGTTTACGGTTTAACCGGTTCGATCGGCCGGTCCGAACCAGTTTTCAGAACGTTGATTAAAATAACTCTTTGTTTTTTTGAAGGAATAATAATTTTTTGCCTAACAAGATGCCCCCAAGATTTCTCACTTGAAGATATGCAATGATTGAAAGTGAGAAAACTTAGTTGTTTAGTGACATTTATCTTATTTTTGACACCGAGAATCAATTGACACTTTAGACACATATCTGCTTGACAAATTGAATGTCCATTAGTAATAAACTTAACAGAATTTTTAAGCCTATAAAGCTTTTACATTAATAATTAAACTGTCAATAGAGTTTATTCTTCTGTATAAAGTTTTTAAGTGTGTCAAATGGTATCTGTTCTAATTTCAGCATATTAAATGCGTGTCAATTGACCTTTGTCTTAACCTTTGACATTTTACTTGAGAGCTTTTGACACATACTCTTTCATTATTCCAATTGACATTATTAATTGACACAATTTTTCTAACTTCAGAAGTAACAGAATCTTAACTCCATGAAGTCATTTCTTTAATATGTTAAGTTCTAGGTGTCAATTAAATTTGATAAAATTTCTAATCCTATAAAATCTTTTCACTGACATTCTAATAGTTTTGACTCTAAGCGCTAATAAACTCAATAGAATTTCTATCAATTAGGCTTTGTACTTATTATATACCCAAATGTCAATGAGAGATTTTTTTTGTTCCATACTTTTAAACTTGATTTTTTTTTAATAAAACCATAACAAGATAAATAAAATAGTTAGAGCTAAAAGACAAGAAAGACATAGGAATTTAAAAGATAAGAAAAATGAGAAAGAAAAGACACAGAAGATTAGGATGAATAAGAAAGAGAAAAAATATAGAGAAACAGAGAAGGAAGAGAAAAAAGAGAAAAGAAAAAATAAAGATAAGAATGAGAAAAAAATGAAAGATGATAGAAAAACAAAGAAGATGAGATCATTCTTGTCATATATTTTTTTTTTTTTATCAAAATTACCTCTTATTTGCAGAGAAGTCATATATCTTATACTTTAGAAATTTCGTTTCGATCATCCTCTATATGGCTTATTTAATGAGAGTTCTTTTATCATCTCTTTATACTTTGTTTCTTTCTCAACTTTTAACTGTTCAATTTGTCTAACATTTTCAGTAAGTTGAGTTAAGTCATGATAGTGTTGATTTATAAACTTTTTTCTAATTCCAAATTCTAATCCATTTATGGCCATTTTGATAACTTCAGAGTCTGGAACTGGAGTAAAACATCTATTTCTCATGTTTTTGAATCTAGCCAAATATTTATCAATTGATTCTCTTACATTGCGTTTGATGGAGAATAAATCACTTAAACTAATTCTTAATTCACTACGAAAAAATTATTTATGAAACTCTTTTTCTAATTGCATCCAAGAGTGAATTAAATTTGGCTTTAGGTTAGAAAATCATATAAATGTATTTTTTGCTAAAGAAGAAGAAAAATATCTCATCTTGA
Source organism: Arachis ipaensis (assembly GCF_000816755.2). Classification (NCBI taxonomy): domain Eukaryota; kingdom Viridiplantae; phylum Streptophyta; class Magnoliopsida; order Fabales; family Fabaceae; genus Arachis; species Arachis ipaensis. The sequence goes on from NC_029785.2 coordinate 8,427,767, forward strand.
GATATTCATTAGAAACTGCTTCCCTAATTTTAACAGTATATCGAGCAATATGCTCTACTATTTCTTCTCCAGAAAATTTTATAAGGGATTTTAGAATTTTCCAACCCCTTGAAAGCTCTGCTTGTTGGACACATTCAGGAAAAGTGGACACGAAATATGGCCTATTTAAATAACCAACATTAAATTCCAAACGGTTTAAAACTTGTTCAACGTTCCTAGCTAGATGAAAATGCCTCCTAAGTTGTTTTGTCTAAGTCTTTCTAACATATCATCAGCATTTTGACCATGTCTAGGCATATGAACGTCGTAATTAAGAATTGCTCCACCATTTTGGTTGACATTATCAAGTCTTAAACCATGGTTATCATTTTCTTCTAAATTTACTACAGTAGCAATTCTATTAACTTGCCTATTTAATTGTTCAATTCTAGTGTTTGTATTTTTTAAAAGAGAATTTAAAATGGTCACCATTATTTGATGAATTAACATGTTTACTAAATCATGGTGGCTTTCATCCATCTGTTGCCTAATATATACTAAAAATTCAACGGTTTGACTAGGTTGATTAACAGGCATTGCTCTTGACATGTCAGGAAACACAGACCTAAAATTTTCTATCCTAGTAACAGTGGGTGTAGTAGAATTAGATGCACTGTTATTTTCTGTGTTAACAGCGTGTGAAAAATTTTGTTGTGATATATGTGAACCTGACACCTCATAAATAGGTACATTTGACATGTCATATGGATTCTGATAAAGAGGATTTTGAAAAGTTGAGTAGAGAGGCACATGCAATCCTTGTGTCACCATGGGGGGACATACCCCAGTGGCAAGCCTTAAGGCGGCCACCCCATGTTATTTATGTGAGTTGCATTTAACTTTGGATGGGCATGGCCAACGCCATCATGTCTCACTGACAGCAAGGTAGGCTCTACGTTTGAAATCACGGGAGAATTCTCGGACTCATTTCCTCTAGTCTCATCGCTAGAAGTAGAAGAAGATATTACAGATGTATTTGACATGTCAACTGACGCTGATTTCTTAGTATCTGGAAACACAATCTTCTCATTACGTAACCACATGCAAATTCAAAACTCCTGATTTTTTCTTTTGACAAATTACAATCTATTGACAATGTCCCACCGAGCGTTCCAATTTATTTTACTCAAATTTTGTTAATGTTTAAAATAAAACGTGGGTATCTCAGTGTCGCAATTGTATCGTGAATAAGAATAAAAAAGGATTAAAAGTAACAAATAAACGAAAAAAATGTGAGATGCCGGAGGCAAAGTAAATTACAAAAATTAAAACAAACAAAAAATTAAAGAGAAGATGAAGAGAGAAACATAAACGTAAAAGAGAGGAAGAAGTAAAAATATAGAAATTTTATTAATAAAAACTGGAAAGAAACAAATTACAAGTGTTTGAGTTCAGAAGAATTACTTAAGATTCCCAATTTTACTCTATGATGCCAAGGGGTTGAGAACGTTTTGAGTTTTCTAAATATTTTCTAAAAGAACTGAACTCCCTACAATGTTTGCTCAAAACTCTATTTATAGACAAATCTAATGTCAACTGACAGTTATTCCTATAATGATCTGCGTCAGTTTTTAAATTTGAATAATCATCCGCACTTGTTTCCTTGACGACCGTTTTGCACCCTACTTTGACGCTTTTTGTTGATAACTGTTTCTGCACATAGCACATCCTATAATTCAGGCTTAATTCAAATTTTAAATAAAAACTACTCCTTTGCTAGTGAATTAGAAGCCTCCCCTAATATACCAAATTTGGCTTAATAATAATATTATATTATATTTATTTATTTAAAATAGTTCTCTTTTTTTAAGGGATAATAATTTTTTAAGAGAAGAAGGTGACAGACGGCAATGAGAGAGGAGGAAGGTGACAGACGACAATGAAAAAGGAAGAAGGTGATAGACGGTAGTGAGAGAAAAGGTTGAGACATATTTTTCAGTTTAGTAAAAAATTAGGAATTTTTCATTTTTAAATTAATTATAAAGGACAATTTAATAATTACCTAAAGAGATATGTCATATCAATAAAATTTGATGGTCCTTCTCGTGAAGATATGCTTCAGTGAATTTGAGGGCGCGTTTGTTAAACTTTAAAATTATTCAAGAACTATTTTATTAATAACAAAAATTAAGTATTATTTTATCAGTGTCAGATTCTTTTCCACACTGAATTTATATTTACCTCTTATTAATTTATTTGAATATTTTTTAAAAAGTGAAGGAGAAGGTTTAATTTATTTTAAAATCATTCTTAATTTTAAGTTTTTTTAATAGTCGTTAATTACTGTGAAATAAATGGTTAATCAGCCGTTGTAAATTGGACTCAAAGCACAATATCCCTCCATCAAGAAAAGTTTCTACTCTTGGAAAAATTACTCCCACTGAATTTTGGAATTTCATACTTTGCTGCCATTTTTTTAAGACGGTAACTCGCAGCGAAAAAAAAAAGGAAAATTAATCAGCAACCTTAGGCTCTGATATCACTGTTAGGTACCAGACAAATGACATAGCAAAATATAGAGATAAAAAATTAGAAATTTGTATAAAATATGAAAACAATTGAATAACTTTCTTTGAGAATTATAACTTCTTTCTATCACAAGGAGATTACAATAACACTGTCTCTTGATAAAAGAAGAACACACTTCTCTCTATATATAGGAGAAAACTACTCAAAGAAATATTATGTTATTCTATTTAAATGACTTGATTGAAATGAATTAAAGAAAAACTCAATTTATAGGTGAGTCTCTTCAACATGAACCATCTGTCAATTAGAGGTATATAATTCTTCTCTTTTTCAACCATTAAAATTCTAAGGTTATAAACTAAGATTGTTTATTATCTTTCATTTTATTTAGCTATTATTTATTTATTTATTTATTTTCTAAAATTAGCTTTACTAATTTTCACAATCTCCCACTTAAAGCTAATTTTAATAAATTTTCAAAATTCATGTTGCTCATGTATTCTATAGGCTGTTTGAGGATCTACACCATTCAAACTTTTCTGTGTTGATTGGTTTTGTCATGGCATCTGCTAGGTTATCTTTAGTGTGAATCTTCTGCATATCAACACTTCCTTCTTCTACTACTTTCCGAACAAAGTGATATTGTACTCCAATGTGTTTCGTTCTTGAATGAAAGGCAAGATTCTTTGCAATGTGCAAAGCACTCTGACTGTCACAATACACAGAAATCTTCCGTTGTTTGTGCCCGAGTTCTTCTATCAACCTTTGGATCCAAATAGCTTCCTTACATGCTTGTGTAGCTGCCATATATTCAGCTTTTGTAGTAGATAAAGCTACAATAGTCTGTGATTTAGATAGCCAGCTCACAGCTCCTCCTGCAAGTGTAAACACATAGCCTGTAGTAGATTTTCGTTTATCAAGATCACCTGCAAAGTTTGAGTCGACATATCCATTGACAATGAATTCCGATCCTCCAAAACATAATGCAACATTCGAGGTCCCTTTGATGTATCTCAAGATCCTCTTAATAACATTCCAATGCTCTTTACCTGGATCTGCTATAAATCGACTTACCACCGCAACAGATCATGGCATACATAAGGTTTCCCACTGCTGATGCATATGGCACTCGAGACATTTCCATCCTCTCTGCTTCACTACTAGGGCACATACTTGAGGATAATTTAAAATTCATAGGAAGTGGGGTTGAAATTGGCTTACATTCTTGCATGTTGAAGCGTTGCAAGATCTTCTTCAAATAATTCTTTTGCGATAGCCAAATCTTTCTATCCTTTTTGTCTCGGTAAATTTGCATCCCTAAAATCTTGTTTGCTGGTCCCAAGTCTTTCATATCAAACTGCCTAGCCAACCGTGCCTTCAATTCTTGGATTTGATCTTTGTTGGGACCTACCACCAACATGTCATCCACATACAACAGCAGAATGATGAAATCATTATCACCAGACCTCTTGTAATAGGTACAATGATATGAACTAAGTCTGTTATATCCAAGGTTAATAATGAAAGAATCAAATCTCTTGTACTAACACCTTGGCTCCTGCTTTAGACCGTACAGAGATTTAGTTAACCTGCAAACTAAGTTTTCTTTTCCTTGTTCTTCAAAACCTTCTGGTTGGAGCATATATATCTCTTCTTCAAGTTCTCCATGAAGAAAAGCAGTCTTTATATCTAATTTCTCTAGATGTAAATCAAATACAGCACACATAGCCAAAACTACTCTAATAGTAGTTAGTCTCACCACTGGAGAAAATATTTCATTGAAGTCAACACCTTCTTTCTGAGCATATCCCTTGACAACCAATCTTGCACGATATTGTTCCACCTGATGATTACTATCTTGTTTGATCTTGTAAACCCATTTGTTACTAATGGCTTTCCGACCTGCTGGAAGTTCAACAAGTTTCCAAGCATGATTTCTATGTAATGCCTCAATTTCTTCTTGCATTGCTATCATCCACATAGAAGCGTCTGGATTGCGAATAGCCTCCATAAAATTTGTTGGCTCTCCATCTTCTGTCAAAAGACAATATGCATCATGGTTTGTCAAAACATAATTTGAGTGCCATGATGGTGTTTTTCTTTGTCGAGTGGATCGACGAACTTTTATGTCATTGGCCTCTGCTTCTTGTTCTTTGTGCTGTGGTTCTGCTTCAGAAAGATCATCTTCTCTACATTTTTCATCTATTTGAACAGTGGTTATCTCTTTAACAGTGTTGTCATTTTCTTGTTCTTTTTACAATTCATCTTCTGCAAATATCACATCTCTACTGACAACTACCTTGCGGGCAGTGGGATCCCACAAGCGATACCCCTTAACTCTATCAGCATAACCCAAGAATATACATTTTCTAGATTTTGGGTCCAACTTTGTTCTTTCCTGGAAATTGTACACCACGTACATAGGACAACCAAATATATGTAAAGAAGAATAATTAGGTGGCTTACGTTGCTACATCTCCATTGGTGTCTTCAACCTAATTGCTGTTTATGGTGACCGATTTATCACATAACAGACGGTTTTAACAGCTTCTGCCCAAAAAGACTTGGCTAAACCTGCAGTTTGCAACATAGCTCGTGATCTTTCTAGGAGAGTCCTATTCATTCGCTCTGATACACCATTTTGCTGAGGCGTATATGCAACTGTGAATTGCCGTTGAATACCTGATTGCTTGCAAAATGTTAGAAAATCACCATCGACATATTCTCCTCCATTATCGGTCCTTAAACACTTGATCTTCTTTCCAGATTCAAGTTCTAACTTTGCTTTGAACATCGCAAACACGTCTGAATTCTTCTTGATCGGTACACCCATAGCCTCCTAGAGTAATCATCAATAAATGATACAAGATATTTTGCTCTTCCTAGGGACATCTTCGATGATTCCCACACATCAGAATGAATCAACTCCAATATGTGTTTACTCCGAGCAGTTGATCTACCAAACTTCAATCTATATTGCTTGCTTGTAACGCAGTGCTTACAAAACGGTAAGTTTACCAATTTGAACCCGGGAATAAGATTACGTTCTACAAGAATCTTCAAGTCTCGTTCTGACATGTGGCCTAGTTTGCAATGCCATATCATCGTCATTTCTTCTTGGTTTGATGAAGCAACTGATGCCTCTGCCTCTTGTAAAGTATCTCCCACAAGCATGTATAGATTTGCTTCAATCTATTCTGCTTTTATTACCACAAGAGCTCCTTTAACAACTTTTAAGATCCCACCTTTAATATGGGTCTTGCAACCAAGTTCATCCAATTGTCCAATCGACAACAAATTTTTCTTCAAGCCTTTTACGTATCTTACCCCTTGAAGTGAACGAATAGAACCATCAAACATTTTTATTTTGATAGTACCCATTCCAACAATTTCTAAGGCATGATCGTTTCCCATAAATACCGATCCTTTTAAGACAGGTTCATATGTACAAAACCAATCACGATGAGGAGTCATGTGCCATGTTGCTCCTGAATCAACAATCCAAACATCAGTGAGTTGTTTGCTGCCTTTAGAACCAATTGTTGCTTCGTCATACAGGATTTCTCCATCATCAGAGATGCTCGCAACACATCCTTGAGAACTTGATCCTTCTGGAATCTTCTCTATACTCTTATTATTCCAACAATCTTTCTTGAAGTGTCCTCTCTTACCACAATTGTAACATTTGACCTGCTTATTACTTCGTGACTTTTGTCTACTTTGACTCCCACTGGAACTGTTCATACCCTGGGTCGAGCTGTCCGACCCGGGATGTTTAGCGACATGACAACCGACCTCTTCAGGTCTGACTATCCGATCTCTTCTTAAAGAGATCGGCCAAATCAACAGGAAAGCCCAATAAAGGGCCCAAATAGAGGAACACGACCCAAATCCAAAGGCAATCCAAGCTTATAGAGATAAAGACGGTTCCCTCGAAGATAAAGCTGACTCAAAATAAGATAAGATAAGACCTGATAACTAACTTATCTTATCAGAAAGGTCAGCCCACACCACTATAAATACACTGGAGTACCCAGGTATAACTCATACTCTAATTCTACAAAAAACCTGCTTAATACCCATGCTAACTTAAGCATCGGAGTCTCTTGCAGGTACCTCCCACCCTTCGGTGACGAAGGAATCAGCAGTGCAGCCAGCCAACTAGTCGGACACCATCGCTCCGGCCGCCCCCCGCCGGCCGGACACGTCGGCACCGACCAGTACAGAAGATCTCGACCGAGATCGACCTCCAGTTTCAGGTAACCCTCGAAGCATTGGCGCCGTTGCCGGGGACCTGGAAGTCATCCCAACACCATGGCGGACGGCCATGACAATGACCACGACTCAGATCTGGAAAACAGAACACCGCACAAGAATGTGGACACTACATTGAAGGATACTCCGGAATCCAACGGAGACAAAAACTCACTAAATCTGGGAGCAATAGAAGCGCTTCAAGATCACTTAAAACAACTTGAGAAAGAAACCCAACAACAACGGGAGATCGGAAAGGATCTGCAAAGAGAGGTACGGCGACGTCGAGAATTGGAAGAAAAACTACAGCAATTAGAAGCTGATCTCAAATCGAAAGCTCCTCGGACCACTCCTGAGGAAAATTCATGCAAAGAACAAGATCCATTCACCAGGGAAATCATGAAAACCAAAATTCCAAAAGACTTCAAGCTCCCAGATATGATTTTGTATGATGGCACCACAGATCCCAACCATCATCTCAGCAATTTCAGAAGCAGAATGTACCTTACCGACGCCTCAGATGCCGTTCGCTGCAAAGCTTTTCCGACAACTCCCACGAAGACAGCAATCAGATGGTTCGACGACTTACCTCCAAAGTCCATCTCAAACTTTGACGACCTGGCCAAAAAGTTCCTGGCCAGATTCTCCAGCCAGAAAGATAAGGCCAAGCACGCCCCCAGTTTACTAGGGATCAAGCAAGGAGAATGAGAGAGCCTCCGCAACTACATGGAGAGATTCAACAAAACATGCATGGACATTCAAAGCTTACCAACAGAGGCCGCCATCATGGGACTCATCAACGGCCTACGGGAGGGACCTTTTAGCCAACCTATATCAAAGAAGTACCCTACCTCCTTAGACGAAGTACAGGAGCGAGCAGAAAAATACATCAACATGGAAGAAAATGCTCAATTGGGAGAAATCTCCAAATCTGGGGTCCCCTACTGAGATAAAGACAAGTAATCCAAAAGGAAAGAAGATCGGCAAGGGGAGAAAATAAAAAAATACCACAACTACACCCCTCTCAAGGTATCCCTAGTTGATGTATACAAAGAAGTCTGCCACACGGAGAAAATACCCCCAGCTCGGCCACTCAAAGGCAAAAGAGGGGGAGGAAATCGGAGTGAGTATTGTGAATACCATCGAGTACGAGGTCACTCCACCAATGAGTGCTTCGATTTAAAGAACATCATAGAAAAGTTGGTGAGAGAAGGAAAACTAGATCGGTTTCTAGCAACCCGAGATGATGATCAAAGAAAGAGACGAAGGGACGAAGATATCGGACGAACCGCGCTATCACCTCGTACACCAGAAAGACACGTCCACATGATACATGGCGGATTTGCAGGGGGAGGAATCTCCAAATCATCTCGTAAAAGATATCTCAAAGAAGTATATCATGTTGAAGGAAAGGAGGAAGCACCCGACATCCCTGCAATCACGTTCACTAAAAAGGACGCATCTGGAATCATCTCGGGACATAACGACCCCATGGTCATTACCATCATACTGGCAAACGCCAATCTCCATCGCACACTAATAGATCAAGGAAGCTCCGCCGACATCTTATTCAAAACAGCTTTCGACAAACTCGGTTTAGAAGACAAGGAGCTTAAGGCATACCCGAACAGTCTGTTCGGACTGGGAGATACTCAGGTACAACCATTAGGATACATATCACTATATACAACCTTCGGAAAAGGGAACCAATTCAGGACCCTCAAAATAGACTACATTGTGGTCGACGTAAGTTCAGCCTACAATGCCCTAATAGGACGGACAACACTCAATCAACTCGGCGCAATAGTCTCGACCCCACATCTATGCATAAAATTCCCAACTACAGAAGGGATAGCTACAATAAAAGCAGATCAAAAGATGGCGCGCCGCTGTTATAACGAAAGTCTAAACCTCAGAGGCAGAGGAGAATAGTTTCATACAATTGAGCTTGCAAGAGTGCAGCGACGAGAGGAACTCCGTCTGCAACCAGAAGGTGAGATAGAGAAGGTTCAGATCGGAGACACCTCGGACAAAACAACTAATATCGGAACAATCCTAAGAGGAGACTCAAAAGAATTACTGATACAATTCTTACGTGATAATGTCGATCTATTCGCATGGAAAGCCGCAGACATGTCAGGCATAGACCCCAAGCTAATATGCCACAAGTTGGCGGTCTATCCAGGATCTCGGCCGGTGCAGCAGAGACGAAGAAAACTTGGACCAGAGCGATCCCAAGCTGTGGAAGAACAGGTACAGGCACTACTGGAGGCAGGATTCATAAGAGAAGTCAAGTATCCACCATGGTTAGCCAACGTCGTCTTGGTGAAAAAATCAAATGGGAAGTGGCGAATGTGTACTGATTACACCGATCTCAACAAAGCCTGCCTAAAAGATCCTTACCCACTCCCAGGTATCGACACTCTGGTAGATGCCTCCTCCGGATATAGATACCTCTCGTTTATGGACGCATACTCAGGATGCAACCAAATCCCCATGTATCCACCAGATCAAGAAAAGACCTCGTTTTTAACACCGAAAGCAAATTACTGCTACATCATGATGCCCTTCGGTCTCAAGAACGCAGGTGCTACTTACCAAAGGCTGATGAACAAAGTCTTCTCAGACCACATCGGAAAAATCATGGAAGTCTATGTAGACGACATGTTGATAAAGACACAACGCGAAGACACATTACTGTCCGACCTGACTCAAGTGTTCGACACTATAAGGAAGCACGACATGCGACTCAATCCTGCAAAATGCACATTTGCGGTAGAAGCAGGCAAATTCTTAGGTTTCATGCTCACACAAAGAGGAATTGAAGCAAAGTCGGATAAATGCCAAGCCATACTCAACATGAAGAGCCCCACCTGTGTCAAAGAAGTGCAGCAACTCAACGGGAGATTGGCTGCCCTATCCAGATTCTTAGCAGGGGCATCAATAAGATCTCTCCCCTTCTATGCCACTTTAAGGAAAGGAAAGCAGTTCGAATGGACAACAGAATGTGAACAAGCCTTCCAAGACTTCAAGGAGTTCTTAGGACGGCCGCCTATCATATCTCGACTACGAGAAGGAGAACCGCTCATATTATATCTCGCAATAGGAAGCCAGGCAGTAGCCTCAGCACTAGTCAGAGAAGACGAAAGTGGGCAACAACCCGTCTACTTCATTAGCAAAGCACTACAGGGATCCGAATTGAACTACCAGAAGATAGAAAAGTTTGCCTATGCTCTCATTCTAACATCTCGATGACTTCGCCCGTACTTCCAAGCTCACACCATTAAGGTTCGAACCAACCAGCCCATAAAAGGAATACTGCAAAAAACAAATTGAGCAGGCAGAATTTTATAATGGGCAGTCGAGTTGTCAGAATTCGACCTCCAGTATGAAGCTCGGACGACCATTAAATCACAGTATCTGGCCGACTTTATCGCAGAATTCACATATGCCTTGGAAACCCCCCCCACAGAATGGAATCTCTACGTAGACGGTTCTTCAAATAAGACCGGAAGCGGTGCAGGCGTGATAATAGAAAGCAACCAAGGAACCCAAGTTGAGCTCTCCCTCAAGTTCGGGTTCCCAGCCTCAAACAACCAAGCGAAATATGAAGCGTTATTAGCCGGTTTGAAGCTGGCTACAGAGGTTGGAGCTCAAAAACTCAACATTTACAGCGATTCACAAGTAGTCACCTCGCAGATAACAGGGAGCTATCAAGCCAAAGATCCCACCATGAAAAAGTATTTGGATAAAACCAAGGAACAGCTCGGACAACTCGAGGAATATAAGATCTGCCACATACCCCGCGAACAAAACGTCCGAGCAGACGCACTCTCAAAACTAGCCAGCACCAAACCAGGGGGAAACAATAGAAGCCTCATCCAGGAAATGCTACAGAACCCGTCAATCTCGGAAGAGAAAAAAATCCTAGCCATAAAAAGTCAGGACCAAGGATGGATGACCCCCATAATTAACTACCTCAAAGCAGAGACACTCTCTACGGAGGAAAAAGAGGCGAAAAGATTAAAAAGGGAGGCACAGTACTACACTATTATAAACAACATCCTGTACAAAAGAGGGATCTCAATACCACTATTAAAATGTGTGCCGACCAACAACACAAAGGAAGTGCTAGAAGAAGTACACGGCGGCATGTGCGGCAACCATCTCGGAGCACGAGCTCTTGCCAAAAGAGTACTCCGAGCGGGATTTTATTGGCCAACCCTACAGAAAGAAGCTATAGAATTTGTAAAGACATGTCCACCATGTCAGAAACATGCCAACTTCCACATCGCCCCGCCAGAAGAGCTCATCAGTGTAACCTCCCCCTGGCCATTTGCAAAATGGGGACTTGATCTTCTCGGACCCTTCCCCCAGGGATCAGGACAAGTAAAATTCCTCATAGTCGGAGTAGACTATTTTACAAAATGGATTGAGGCAGAGCCCCTAGCCAACGCCACCGCTCAAAGAAGCCGGAAATTCCTATACAGGAACATTGTCATGAGGTTCGGGTTTCCATACTCCATCACCACAGACAATGGCACTCAATTTACAGACGCAGGCTTTAGGAAACTAGTAGCCGACTTGAATATAAAGCACCGGTTCACCTCTGTCGAACACCCTCAAGCCAATGGACAGGTCGAAGCGGCCAACAAAGTCATATTGGCTGGGTTAAAATGGAGACTGCAAGATGCAAAGGGGGCTTGGGCCGAAGAACTTCCGCAAGTCCTATGGGCATATCGAACAACGCCACACTCCACGATAAATGAATCACCCTTTCGACTAGCATACGGAGTGGAGGCAATGATCACAGTAGAGATCGAGGAAGGGTCACCCAGAGTAGTCCACTACAATGAAGAGGCCAACTCTCAACTTCAGAAGGAAGAGCTCGACCTACTACCTGAAATCCAGGAAAGAGCTCGGATCAGAGAAGAAGCACTAAAACGTCGAATGGCTTCCAGATATAATCAAAAGGTAGTGCCAAGAAGTTTCACGGAAAACGATCTCATCCTAATCCGAAATGATATTGGAACAACTCGACCAGGAGAAGGAAAGTTTGCAGCAAACTGGAAAGGACCCTACCGAGTTGTAAACGTACTCGGAAAGGGCTACTACAGACTGTCCGAACTCGATGGACGAGAGCTTCCCAGATCATGGCACGCCTGCAACCTAAGAAGGTACTACAGCTAGAAAAGTAAAAGATCTCACCATTAGATGCACTCTATTTCCTGAAAAGGTTTTTTAATGGTGCACCAAGTTGAGACTCAAACACTATTCGACATAAAGGGATGAAAAACTCCCACATGTATATATTTGCACTTTCCTTTGAATAAAATATATATTTTAGATATTTTACAAAGATTTCAAGACGCATTAATCTGAAGCATTCATCGTCCGATTATAAAGCAACAGATCGGCAGAAAGTGAAAAACAACTTCACTGCACGATCACGATAAAGATAACCATCCGATAAAGGTGAAAACGCGATTCACCCAAAAGACGATCTAGAGATGACAACCACCTTCTACAAATCGGCAAAGATGAACACAGAATAATGTAAGAAGTTATCGAAAGCGATCTAAAAAAGAACCTGACGAGGTCTTACGGATTGCTAAAATAATAACTTAAAGACTGGCCGACGTTAAGAAGTTAGACCAAATCAACCCAAGTTATAAGTAAACCCTGGAAAGAGGTCTGGCCAACCCTATTAAAGAGGATTACTTTAACTTAGAAGGGCCCGACATAACAAAGTCAGCCCAAAATGAAAAAGTTATACAAGTAGTCCCTGAAAGAGACCTGACAAAGGTCCAAAAAAGAGGACTACAAAAATAACTTAAAGGAGACCGACATGACGAAGTCGGACTCCTACTACTAAAAAGTTATAGAAGTAATCCCTGAAAGAGACCTGACGAAGGTCCAAAAAAGAGGACTACAAAAATAACTTAAAGGAGACCGACATGACGAAGTCGGACTCCTACTACTAAAAAGTTATAGAAGTAATCCCTGAAAGAGACCTGACGAAAGTCCAAAAAGAGGACTACAAAAATAACTTAAAGGAGACCGACATAACGAAGTCGGACTCCTACTACTAAGAAGTTATAAAAGTAATCCCTGAAAGAGATCTGACAAAGATCCAAGAAAGAGGATTACAAAAATAACTTAAAGGAGACCGACATAACGAAGTCGGACTCCTAAAAAATTATAAAAGTAAATCCTGAAAGAGATCGGACGAAGATCCAGGAAAGAGGATTACAAAACGACTTGGAGGACCAACTTGAAGAAATCGGTTATAAATCGTCAGAAATACGAGCAAGAGCGAGAAAACCAAAAAACAAGTCGGACCCACATAGCCATAACCTCAAAAGACCCAAGTTACAAACAATAAAGTAAATCCGAAGAGGACGAGCAGCAGGGTTCCAACATCCTCAGAAAACAAAAAGATACCAAGTTAAGTGCAAAAGCATGATATAATCTACAAAGTTATAAAGCTTCAGAGGCCACCAAAATCTACCTCAAAAGCTGAAAAGTTACTTTTGTTGGTTAAAACAAAAAGTTGCTAGGCAAGCAACAAGAAAGTACCAGCAGTTAACAAAACATAAAGAGTTTAAAAAAGCCCACAAGCCGGGCCAACTACGTAAATATCCAGAATAAATGGGCTAAGGGTCAGAAGACTTTCTAGCAGCATCAGTCCGAGGAGACGGAGGACGAGTCCCCTGATGACGTTATCTAGGCTAAAGAGGGTTAGGTCGGCCTCGGGAGCAATAACCCGAACTTGTTCCTTCAGGTTCTCATAGGCAACAGTTATACTACCAACAAGATGACCTTGGAGTTCGGAGTAATTAGCTCGGGCATTCTCCAACTCCTCCCTCAGGCGCAACACCTCCCGGTAAGATGTCACATAACTATCCTTATGTCTCATAGCCGTGTCCTCGGCCAGCCTCACAGAAGCCGCCAAAGAGATGGAACTCGCCTTCTCATTCTCCAAATCTTTTTCCAACTTGGCCACCTTCACCTCAAGCTCCTCCTTCAAGCTTTTCATCCGATCAAACTCCTGTTTGGCCTCCTCCATAAAAGCTTTAGTGGCATGGAGAGGAAGACTTTGAACAGTTCGATATAAGGCCGCTCCCATGTGGGCCATCTTGATACTACTCCGAGTTATATAATCAAAATGATGAAGAAGCGACACGTCGTCCATAGGGAGGACACCATAAGGGCCGATTTGTTGATCTACAAACTCGACCGCATCAAAGTTAGGAGCATCAATGTTGAAAGGCTCAATTATTTTTTGCTTTTTACTAGGAGGAGCACCAGAGGCTGCAGCAGAAGATTGTGGAGGATCGACCAGACGAACCCGAGGAATAGGAATTGCTTTCCTCGGTCCGGGAGAACTCAGCACAGGAGGTATCACTGGAACCTGAGAAGATCCCTCTCCAGCCGCCTTGGCCAAAATGTTTAGAGTAGCAGTTGCCTTCTTTTTGGAGGAACCTCCGGGAATGGCCGAGACGAAAAGATAAAGGAAAAGAGTTTTAGAAGGTGCTATGCCTAACTCTTGGCAAAGTAGTTGAAATATTTTGATAAAACCCCAAGAATTCGGGTGAAGCTGGGACGGAGCAATGTTACATGACCACAACAGGTCGGTTTCAAAAGCAGTAAAAGGAAAAGTAACATTTAATTGGCTAAAAAAGTATTTATAAGCATAGAAGAAGGGACGCTCCCCCTCGATGGAAGTCGGAAAACAAACTCTCTCATCAGAATTAGGGGCAACAAGCTCATAATCCCCCTCACGAGCACTGTTACCACAAATCCTATGGCGCTTCCTCAGCTCTGTGCAAAATTCAGCATCCACAACAGAAATACACAACAAGACAAGGGAGTCCAGCCAATCGGACATCCCCTCGGAAACTCTGGAAGACATCTCTACAATGTTATTGCGAGAAGACATGAGGCCAACTAATCCTACAAGTAAGAAAAGAAGATGGGATTACTAAAAACATCTCGGACAAGGGAGAAAACAAACTCAATACGATAGAGGCGAACACACAGAAAAGGAAAACCCCAAGACTCAAACCAAAGTCCTGGGGCATCCTTTGGAGGCAATAATAAAGCAAGGTTTCTAATAAAAATCTACTTCTCGCACCCCAGCATCTCTCAAAACAAGAAAAGAAGGCTTCAAACAGCAAGCATTTTCCATCAGAATAAAACACAAAAGTCTTCAAAAATATTGCCTTACAGAACCATCCCCAAACATCAAGTACACCAAGAAGAAACCATCAAAAATACAAACTTTTTTGAAATCAGGCAAAGCAACCGTCAGATAAAGCAAGAAACAGAAAGATCCAAACTTTTCTCTAAAGGAAAATCAAAATCAAAACCTCATCACAGAGACAAAAGCAAAGCACGAAACGGGACTAACCTGGAGGCGAAAGAAGCTTCGAGGAGAAAAACGGAGGTGCAGAAACGGAAGCTGCCCAGAAAACCGCCGAGCGACGCCGCAACGCAAGAAAAGCAGAAATATGGGCGAAAAGCAGAGAGCGAGAGAACAAAGGAAGAAATTACGGAGAAGTTATGAAAAGAGTGAAGGAGAGAAACCGTTTCTGGGTTTTCAAAAATCCAAATAAAGAGCCAAAGGGAAAACGGGGCAATTAATGTTAAAATTAATGAAAACATTAAATCCTCGCACGTTCCCAAAGCGCCGATATAAAAGCGCGCGCTTTTAGAGGAAAAACGTTCTACATTCAAAAAGCTCTACAAAAAAAAGGAATCGACAAAAGTGCTCGAGTTCGGCTTCGCAGTAAGGAGTTCGAAGTCAAAAAACTCGACCTCAAAGCAGAAGACCGAGCTCAAGCAAGGGCACTGTTCATACACTGGGTCAAGCTGTCCGACCCGGGATGTTTAGCGACATGACAACCGACCTCTTCAGGTCCGACTATCCGATCTCTTCTTAAAGAGATCGGCCAAATCAATAGGAAAGCCCAATAAAGGGCCCAAATAGAGGAACACAACCCAAATCCAAAGGCAATCCAAGCCTATAGAGATAAAGGCGGTTCCCTCGAAGATAAAGCTGACTTCACTCAAAATAAGATAAGATAAGACCTGATAACTAACTTATCTTATCAGAAAGGTCAGCCCACACCACTATAAATACACTGGAGCACCCAAGTATAACTCATACTCTGATTCTACAAAAAATCTGCTTAATACCCATGCTAACTTAAGCATCGGAGTCTCTTGCAGGTACCCCCACCCTCTGGTGACGAAAGAATCAGCAGTGCAGCCAGCCAACTAGTCGGACACCATCGCTCCGGCCGCCCCCGCCGGCCGGACACGTCGGCACCGACCAGTACAGAAGATCTCGACCGAGATCGACCTCCAGATTCAGGTAACCCTCAGAATAGGAACCACGCTCCATTGATTTTCCTCTTGTCATCAACAAAGCCTCTGCTTGTTTTGAGTTCTCTAATCTATCTTCTTTATTCTTGCGCCTAGATTCTTCTTTAAGAACCGCAGCAGCCATGTCATCAAAAGAAAGATAATCAGTCAAAACATTATTAGTTAAGTTAATGATAAGCTGATCATATGAATCTGGTAGACTTTGAAGTAAGAGCTCTGCACATTCGTTTTCTGCTATGGTATATTCCAACGATGAGAGTTGAGAAAATAACGTATTTAGATTGTTGATGTGATCCGTTGCCGAAGTGGACTCACTCATTCGAAGAGTATAAAGTCTTCTTTTCAAGAATATCTTGTTGTGAAGTGACTTGACTTCATATAATTTGGTGAGAGCATCCCAAATTTTTTTTGCTGTCTTTTTCTCTGCTACACTTGATAAAACTGAGTCAGCTAGTGCCAAGTGTAAGTTTGCAACAGCATTGTTGTCCATCTCCTTCCATTTTTCATTTGTAATTTCAGTGGGTCTACCTTCAATTGCTGTATCGCAATTGTCTTTTCTCATAATGGCTTTTATCTTCAATTTCCATACGGAAAAATTACTCCCACTTAATTTTGGAATTTCATACTTTGCTGCCATTTTTTTAGACGGTAACTCGGAGCAAAAAAAAATATTAATCAGCAACCTTTGGCTCTGATACCACTGTTAGGTACCAGACAAATGACACAGCAAAATATAGAGATAAAAAATTAGAAATTTGTATAAAATATGGAAACAATTGAATAATTTTTTTTGAAAATTACAACTTCTCTCTATCACAAGGAGATTACAATAACACTCTCTCTTGACAAAATGAGAACACACTTCTCTCCATATATAAGAGAAAACTACTCAAAGAAATATTATGTTATTCTATTTGAATGACTTGATTGAAATGAATTAAAGAAAAACTCAATTTATAGGTGAGTCTCTTCAACATAAATTATCCGATAATTAGATGTATATAATTCTTCTCTTTTTTAACCATTAAAATTCTAAAATTATAAACTAAGATTGTTTATTACCTTTTATTTTATTTAGTTATTATTTATTTATTTATTTTCTAAAATTAGCTTTACTAATTTTCAAAATAATTACTTGAAAAGCATAATTCGTGCTCCCAGCGAATTATAGCGAGTGTCTTCAGGGCATCCCAAGTAATTCGCTGCAACTTCCACCAGACCATGAAAAGCATAATTTGTGCTCCTAGCGAATTATAGCGAGTGTCTTCAGGGCATCCCAAATAATTCGCTGCAACTTCCACCAGACCAGATTATCAACTCCATAGTTGATAATTTACTTTAGTCTAGCAAATTACGAAGAAATTCTACATTTTAATAATCCGTTTCAATTAAGATCGAAATGTAACATTTATTCAAAATCTACATTTAGTAATATTCGTTACAAATAATTTTATTTATGTAATTTTTTCT
>NC_029785.2:8445647-8446049 GCF_000816755.2 Arachis ipaensis
TATAAAAAATTAATTAAGAATTTGATAAAATTATATTAACGATTTTGTTAGATAAATAATAACTTTTTTTAAACAATGTGAATAATAGGCTCTAGAATTGATCCAATAAACTCCATCTCCAAATTACTTCCTAAACCTTAACATTAGATAACCATCCGCACACCTAAGGAATTGAATATCCAACCATTGTTAACTATACATGAATAAATCGAATAAAAAAAATAACCATAGTTGTCAGAACCGAATCGGTGATCGAACCGATAAAATTATTAGGTTACTGAATTACTGGTTCAACCGGTAGATCACTGATCAAACCGGTTAATCCGGTATAATTAAATAATTATATAAAATTTAATTATTTTTTCTTTATTATAAGTACATTTATTTTGTTTTTATAAATAA
>NC_029785.2:8446062-8446583 GCF_000816755.2 Arachis ipaensis
TCGTTCCGGTTCTCTACCTTGAACCGTCTTAATCTTGGACCGGACCGGTATAGAGTTCGATTTATTGGTTTTTTGGTCGAACCGGTCAGTCCAATCCGGTTTTAATAACTATAAAAATAACCATAGTTGTTAGAACCGAATCGGTGATCGAACCGGTCAAGTTACTGGGTCACTGGATCACTGATTCAACCGGTGGATTATTGAACCAGCCAGTCCGATCTGGTTTTAATAACTATAAAAATAACCATAGTTGTTAGAACCGAACTGGTGATCGAACTGGTCAAGTTACTGGGTCACTGGGTCATTGGGTCACTGATTCAACCGGTGGATCATTGGTTGAACCGGTTGACTCGGTACTATGTAAATAAAAAATAAAAATAATAAAAAATTTAAAAATATAATTTAAAATACATATTTTTACTAATATTTTAAAAATATCAAACTATTTTAAAATAATATGGACCAGAAACAATAAGTATTTTATTATTTTTACTCTACCATAAATATTTTTATTTTGTTTT
>NC_029785.2:8446683-8471488 GCF_000816755.2 Arachis ipaensis
AGGAAGGGGTTAGAACTTCATATCAAATATTTTGTTAAAAATTTAACTCTTAACCGGTTCGGTTGGATAGATCCGATCTGATTTTAATAACACTGAAAATAATTATCTGTATATCTAAATTGAACATCTAATATATCTATTATGTTTAATATTTTATTGTCTCCCTGTATTTTTCTTTATATTAAACCTCCTTAATATTAGTAAAAACAAAAAGGTGAGAACTTTATCCCCAACGTAACTGCGTCGTTTAGCATGCAATTAGCAAATAGCAATCAGCAATTCACCTTCCCACTATTTCCGATTTCCCAGTCGCGGAGTCGCCTCTTCCCAGTGCCACTTCCCTTTCAGAAGCGTCTCTTTGAGCGCCATCAAATACAATTGAAAACAACATGTCCCTCCGACCCCAAACTCCCAAAACCGTTTTGGTAGGAACTTCGGCTGCCCACACCAACCAAAACGACACTCACACCCAGCAAAACGACACCAGCATCCCCAGCCTCGTGTCCGAGTTGCGAGCCACCACTCGCGATTTTGACCGAGTTGAACGCGCCTTGCTCGAAAGGGAATCACGCCTCATCGCGGCGATTCAAGAGAAGGATAACGAAATCGCGTCCCTCAAAGTGAAAGACAGTATCCATAGCTTGGATAAGTTGAACCTCGAATCGCAGCTCAAGGAGTTCAGAAATGGAGGATCAAAGGTCTTCGTTGAGGTTAAGAAGGAGGAGAATGTTGATTCTGATTCGACCGATGCTGGAAAGTGCATGCATTGTTTGGAGATGAAGAACGAATTGGAAAAAGAGAAGGATTTGAGTGAGTCTCTTAGGGATAGGAACATGCAGTTGGAGTTTGAAAAGTCCAAGCTCTTGGAAGAGAAGAAGAAATGGGATGATCAGAGAGGTGTTATTGAGGATCTTGTGAAGAAGAGCATTGAATTGGAAGCTGAGAAGTGTGGGTTGAAAAAGAAATGTGATGCTGCCAAGAGAGGGATTGATGGATCGAGGAAAGGGGACAGCCGTGGGGCCGATGAGGCGTCGTTTGAGTGTAGGAAGAGGAAGTTCATTGAATTTAGTGAGAGGGTTTCGAGGTTGGAGAGAGAGACTGCCAAGAATGATAAACTGATATCTTTGGATGACAATGAAGGTGGTGGTGGTGGTGGCAGTGGTGGTGATGGTGATGATGACGGTGATGGCAGCAACACTGAGGAGAATAAAAAGATTCAGATTGATGATAGTGTTGAGAAAGATGCTGTGCAAAGGAATGAAAATGTTGGTCATTCTTCAAGAGATTCAACTATACTGATCATACCAAGCAAAGATGGTGTTGGTGTAACTGCTGCTTCAGGTAATTGGATATATATACGCCTTGATTTTAGTTGCAAATTTACTCAATTGGTTGGAATGAATGTAATTTGCAAAAGCTTTGTGGATAGTAGATGCCATAATTTATAGGAAGAGTCTATCTGTATCTCCTCTTTTTGGTTCATTTTTTTTCTCTTAAAAAAGAGGTTACAAAATTCTGCGTAAAAGCTAAAACTCGATTTTGTACAGTAGTGCTGCTAAAACGTGAGTGAAAATTCAAAAACCATTTTATTGAACCAGGTTGCTAAAACAAGGCAATTTTTTAATTTTGTTTTCACGCTCAACCCCTGCGAAAACGGCACGAAAAGATTTCTATATAAATGCTCCCCATTTCTGCGAAAATGCGTTCAATTCCAATCTAATTTCCTCTTGTAAAATTTCTTTTTCCCCTCCTCCTCAAGTACCAGAGATTTCTCCTCCTCCTCCTGCACCAGAATTCCAAGCAGGGTCGAGTCAACCTCAAGCTCAAGAGGTTGACGTGCAACAATTCTATAAAAAGTTCTAACAGTTTCAGTTAGACACCCAACAATGTCACGAGAAAATAATGTTTAAGCTGAACTATCTCTGCATGATAGCTCGAGCTAGAGCGGAACAATATGACAGGAAGAAGAAGCTAGAAAAAAAGAGACAGGAAGAGCTTCAAAGACAACAAGTGTGGCGTGTCCGAACAGAGGAGGTGACAGTTGAAACTGAGGATGAGGAAAGCAGTGAGAATGAGTAAGTGGTTTTTCATATAGTCCATTGTACACATTGTACAAATATTTCATTGGCTCCCTATCAGGATTCTTTGGTGAATTATCTTTTTTGGCGGTTTTTTTTTGTTCGTTTTCGTTTTTTGTCTTTCTTTGTTTTCCTTTTCTTTTGTTACATGCATAATATAGTCTGTTTACTTTTTCTTTGTATGCTTGTACTTTCAGTGATTCCTTTGTATCAGAGGATATCTTAATAAAAATCATTAAAAAATAAATTTAAAACAAATGTGGTAGTGCTTAAGAATATGTGGTTACATTTAATGAATTTAAGATATTTGAATCTTGAGGAAACGGAAGGATAATCTTCAAAAACAAATATTTGAAGAAGTATTATGAAAATTTAAATCAACCCCTTCCTCTTCTTCCCTTTCTCCCATTTCCCTTTCTTCTTTCTCTTTGTCCCATTTCCTTTCCCCTTTCTTGTACCATTTTTGCGTCAATGTAGTTTCACCGCCAGCGACCACCATTTTTGGGTGTATTTTGTTTATGAAGTTGGGTGTATGTTGTTTATTAAGTTGGGTGTATTTTGTTTGTTGTGTTAGGTGTATATTGTCCATTTAGTTGGTTATATCTTGTGTATTCATTTGGGTGTATTTTATATCTTTAGTATGTTCTAAATAATGATTGTTTGCCTTCTAGAATGGACTCCAAAAAAAGAAAGAAGAGTCAAGAGGATTCTAATTCAGAATCTGAATCAACTGATGAGTAATGTTCTGAAATTATTACTCCTTTCTTTTGGCTTAATTATCAAGATCTCATGTATTAACTGAAGTGTCTCTTATTAACTTATAGAAGCGAAGAATCATCACCGGTGAAGAAGCAAAAAAAAAAAAAAAGACACAAAGAACACCAAAAAAGTAAGCACTTCTTTAGATAATATTCTGTGATAAAATTAATTTTTTATTTCTGATTCATACTTGTTTTTTTCACCCAGAACACAATTCAAAAATAAAAAGGTTGTTGTTGAGCATTCATCTCCTGAAAAAGATTAATCATATGATAGGTACAGTACTTCATAAGCTATATTACCGTCTATCATCATAATTATTTTTGTAAACATCTTCTTTTATGAATGTAGTGACAGATATGAAATAGGAAGTGAAGATCTAGATGAATTGTTAAAGGAAAACAATGAAAAATCTGCTGCAGAGGGGTATGTCTTGTTGGGGTGTATATTTCAGATTTTAGTGTGTTTTCTTTGCTAATAATTGTTTTTTGTTTCGCAGGGAGAAGGAAGTTGACCTGCGATCGACAGAAGGTCGCTATGTCTCCTCTGAAACGTAAGAAGCATTATTTAATAAAATCTTGTTATCATGATTTACCTGTATCATATTTTGTCTGAATAACATGAAATCTGTTTAGAATACCGGACGTGAACTTGGGAAGTGATGATCCTTCCTCTCAAGGACACACAGAACAAAGTAGTGTAAACAGGCCGGCAGAGAGCATGTAATTTCTCTTTCAAATAACCGTTACTTTTGTTCTTTTATTACCTTCTACTTCTAATTCTGTATATATTTTTTTTAGAAAAAAAAAGTCCTTTATTATTTTATTCGAGAAAAAAAAGGTAGGAAAAAAAAGCAAAAGCTGCTAATATGTAAGTTCTCAAAAAACAAAGCCTGTCTTTCTTTTGACTTGTTCGGGTGTATTTTTTGACTTTCTTTGGGTGTATTTTAGGTTGAGTCTGGTTCAAGAGTCAGCCAGTGAGCCGGCTGATTCGAATATAACGGTTGTGAGGGAAGAGACACTGTCGGAAGGGCTTGCAATGTGAGTTTTTCAAGAATATTTCAACCTTATAACCTTATTATTTTCAAAGGTGTTGTTAACCTTTCATTTTTCTTCTTGTTTAGAGTTTCGATTCAAGTTTTTGTGCCAGTGTCCCAAACAACCACTGTGCCGGAATTTGAAGAAAACACCTGAGACAGATTTTGAACCAACCCCTCTGCTACAAATTGAAGAAACTACAAAAACGTAAGAAATAGTATTAGGTGTATATTTGTTTAGAGTTTGGGTGTATATTAGGTTACAGTTCGGGTGTATATTTGGTTACAGTTTGGGTGTATATTGTTCCTGAATAGTTTTTTTTACACCATGATTAATTTTGTGTAACTGTGCAGCACTCCTGAACCCCCCTAACAACTTGAAGAAAGCACACCCACGCTTCTCCCAGCTCCATCTAAAATGTAAGTTCATCAGAGTAAAATCAATCTTTGCTTATCATCCGTATATTATTACTCTTATAATACGTTATACATGATCACGCAGTTATCCAGCCGCAGAAGACGCTGTTGCGCTAATGATGATGGCACAGACAGCATCATATGTTCCTAAAACAGATCCAATGCCATCATTTAGCCTTGGCTTGACTGATTCAAGCCAAGAAGAAGCAGCAACGCAGGAGGGAGCGTCAATGCAGGAGGCAGACAGGGCAAAAACTCCAAAAACTGCAAATTTGCTAGAACAATTAGAGGAAAGTAAAAGTCCACAAATTCAAAAGGAGACTGGCGGAGAAAGTTCTGGGAAGTTTAAAACTTCTGCGGGAATAAATCAAAATACGGGTGATATGAAAGAGAAGTGCTACATCTGGGCGATGCGAGTGAAGACATACGCAGATGGCAAAACTAACGAGTTTGACAATGTGTGCACTTTGATTGCCCAAGATAAATACATATTGTCTAGAAATGCACCTTGCATCGCTCGAGGCAGGAAGTTATATAGAAGCTGAGGTAATATTAGAATAACATTAATGTTTTTACACCAAAGTTAACTGCATTGTTTATTAATGTAAATTGATTTCGGCATATATTTTTAGATTGTATCTGCCATGTGCCTCATCCTCAACCAGAAAAATGATAAAAGATTTCGAGAACAAGTATACTGTCTCCCCCCTGATATTGTGGTAAGTGTTACTTCTACGATTTTTTGGTGTATTTTCTGTATTTCTTAGGGTGTATATTCTCTGATCAACTGGGTTTGTTTTTGTATTCATTTGGGTGTATTTTTTACGTTCAATTGGGTGTAAGTTGTGTAGTCATTTGGGTTTATTTAAAGTATTCACTTGGATGTATTTTCAGTATTTTATTTATTGCTTCACAATTGTTGCAGAACATGGCCATTTCGAAGCACCCAAACGGGAAATTCATATCACCCAAAACCAATAAAGAATTCAGGGTGGAAGACTACCCAATGTTTATTCCCTTCATAGATGCAAAAAAATTAACTTCGCATCGATATATAAGTTTTCATTTGTAAAATTTGTTAGTACCGTTATTTACTTATATGCCAAATAAAATAATACACTGTTGAAATGTGGTAATCCTTCAGATTTTTGTGCCTGTTTGCTATTCAGGCCATTGGTGGTTATGGGTGATTGATACAACAAAGCGGAGATTTTATATACTTGACCCGCTACACAAGAAAGCTCCAACCAATGAGAGAAAGCAGCTTAATAAATTTACTGTAAGTTGGCTCTGTGTTCTTTATTTTAATAGATAGGTGTATTTTAATTCAATATAAGGTATATGTATGTTTTGCTTTGGGTGTAAGTATGTTCTCCTTTGGGTGTATTTCATTCGGGTGTATTACTGATTTGTTTTATTTTTTAAGGGATATGTAATTTCAAGAATTAAAGCATATGTCGGCGGGGCACCTCTGAAGAAAAAGGAGAATGAGTTGGAAATTAAAGCAACATACGTTAATATCTCAGGCCAAAAATCAAGGTATAAATTTGTGACTCTGAACATTAAACTTTCCTAAATGAGATTTGTAATTTATTTTCTTCGTTTTCAGCTATGACTGTGCTATTTACGTTATGAAGTGGTTTGAGTTAATTGAGCCCGAAAATATTAAAAGGGCGAAGTATGAATGAGATAATTGGCCACAGGTAACTGTCTTTAAAACTATATAACTCTGTATTACTTTACTGAATTAATATTGTTGTTTAAACAGAATATACTTTTTAATTGTAGGACGAGGTGGACCACTATAGAGTAGAATATGCTTCGCGGATACTATTCAGTGAAATGAATAAAGAGAGAAATCAAGCAATTAGAGCGAGTAATGCAATAAGACTGTCCAAGCCATCCTCAGTATTATTGAGTCCATTTTGTCAGATAAATTCTACTGATATAGAAACTGAGTAACTTAACTGCTAGCTAGTTTGTAAATTGAACAAATGCTGTAAAAATTTGCCATTTATAAACAACTTCTATTCAATGAAATTTTTTTCCATAATTAAACTGTCTGTGCTGTTAAACTGTCTGTGCTGTATTCAAAAGCTCTGTATTACAGGTGGTAAAATATGAAGAAAAATATCAAGGCAAATCTAGACACAAGTTATAATAAACTTTTACACCGAACGGAAGTTTAATATACACCCAAGATTGCTTAAATATACACCCAAACTGTCTGTGCTGTATTCAAAATGTATGAATTACAGGTACTATAATATGAAGAAAAACATCAAATCAAATATACACCCATAACCTGCAATTTTTTACACCCAAAGAAAGTTGAATATACACCCTGAGATCTACCCCCTAATGCTTTGAGCCTAAAACCCTGAACCCTAAACACTTAAAACCTAAACCCTTACCCCTAACCTGTAAACCCTAAAAACCTAAACCCTAAATATATGTATTTATATATAAAATGTGAATCACAAGAAAATTCACAAAAATACACCCAAAAGAATAGTGCTTTTACACCCATATTCTGTAACTATACACCCAAAGAGTTATCCCCTGCTGCTGGTACCCTGAACTGATAATTCATAACATGTCCTTGATATTGGCTGGAATTTGAATGCACCACTGATGCAGCATCAAACAAGTTTATCTGAATATAACAAACTCACATATTAGCTAAACTATTAATGAGAAAAATAAACTCAATCACCACAAATTTAAAGAACATTACTTTTACCTCGCTTAAAACTTGTTTTCTTCTTCTTTGTGGCATTTGCAATCTGTTTGTCCAACTTTGAACCTAGCCTATTTTTTGGACGTCCTCTTGTTCGAATCCTTGGCGGGCTTTGAAGCTCGTTAACGGATTCCAAGTTGGCGTCTTCGTGGGATAAAGAACATGTCCCCTTCCTTTTGGCTTTTAATGATTCCATCTCAGCCATGATGTTATTGTACGCACGGTGCAGAATTGCAGTCAGCTCCTCCGATTCGGATGCAAATTCGCAAACTTGGCTCCAACAGTGGCTCGTCGTGGCTGCTCTTGATGTGTGTGTGTGTCGTCTCTTTACCTTCCTGCTCCATCATTCCAGTATATATCTAGGTGACACTTGGCTTACTCGTTCAAAGCTTAACATGCTTAGTGCGTGACGGCATAGTATCCCTCTTGACTCGAATAATAAGCATTGGCATTTTACCTCGGCTGCTACTGAGTCGTAAGTAACCACAAACTTGTTGAATATTGAGCTTGAAACTTATTCTCCGACTTTGTATACTGAATAGCCTAGAGCGGAATTCGTTAATCTGGTGATGTAATTCGCCTTTCCTCTGAATTGCGCTTGGACTTCCCTAAACTTTTGATGAGTGTAGACATCTTGAAACTGAGTTTCAATGGAGGATTTGGTTGCACACGGTATGACCGTATGAAAATCTGCAGCATCTGATTCTCTCTCTGCTTGCTCCCTGCTTCCGAGGCAATTATCGTATTGTTTGACGAACTGAATAAGCGAGCTGTTTCGGATGATAAACTTGTTAAAAAATGAATGCATGCTCTCGCTCCTTTGTGTGCTTCTCATCCCTGCCCAGAAGTGGTGATCCAGATAGATAGGAACCCATATATGATGGTCTTCATACAGATCTGCAGAATACACCCAAACACAGACTATAAATACACCCGAAAAAATATAAAATTTACACTTCTGCTGCAGATTTTTAACAAACATTACCTGAAAGCCACTTGTTGTCCACAAGACCAAAATTCAGCAGAAAATCATTCCAATTCCTATCGAATGAGTCTTTGCTATGAGAGTTCCAAACAACTTGGCTCATTTCTTGTTCAATATCTGCATGTCCCTTGTACCCGTTTAATTTGCTTGGTATCTTCTTCATGATGTGCCAAATACACCAACGGTGAATTGTTGTTGGCATACAGGCCTGTAAAGCCCTTTTCATTGATGCGCATTGATCGGTGAGAAACCCTTTCGGAGCGTTTCCTCCCATGCAACGAAGCCAACATTGAAATAACCATTTGAATGATTCAATTTCTTCGTTTTTCATCAAAGAGCATCCGAGAAGTGTTGACTGATTGTGGTGATTCACCTCGACAAAAGAACCACAAACCAAATTATACCTGAAACAAATTACCATAGTGCAGAATGCAAAATCATTAGGTACACCCAACAAATGCTTCGTATACACCCAAAAAAACAGCCAATATACACCTCTGCTGCGGATTCATAAAAATACATTAATTTAGCATCATAAACAGGGGCAATTTGTTACCTGTTTGTATTGTAGGTGGTGTCAAATGAAATAACGTCTCCGAAATACTCAAAGGCAGCTCTACTTCTTGCATCGGCCCAAAAAGCCAGCTTAATCGATTGATCCTCCTCGAGTTCAAGCACAAAAAAGAAATTCTGATTCTTCTCTTTCATTCTTAACAAATATTTCCCGAATTCCTTTGCATCTTCTTGTTCGGAAACATCTGCACTTCCCTGGTAATGTAATTCCTCACATCTTTTTCGATAAAATTTAACTCGCGGTGACCCCCGGTAACCGCAACAAATGATTGGTAGGTTTTGCTTGGTCTGATACCGGCCTCCTCGTTATTCTCTATTGTACGACGAATGGACATGCTTAGTTCCCTGTGTTGTTTAAGCATCTCTGCTTTACTTTGACAGCAGGGGTGTGAATGATCCAGCACAACCTTTGAAATGATCCAAGCACCGACATCCTTCAATGTGTGTATATAAATTCTTGTCTGATATAATACACCCGAACCGCAACAACTCAACTAAAATGACAATAAAAGCCATAAACTGTAAATACACAGGTTGCAGAATACACCATGTCAAAAACTAAAAACACACCCAATCATGTCTGATATAATACACCCGAACAACAACAACTCAGTTAAAATAACAGAAAAAGCAGTAAACTATAAATACACCCACACTTCCCGCAAAAATATACCCAAAAAAGTTCTGATCTACACCTGATCGTCTGCTATAAATTCTAGATAATTAATCAAAACTAATACATTACATTCAATCCACAGATTTATCTTCATGCATTATTTTGACAGTCAATGTTCATGAATTATTCACCTACACAATGCTATACAAATTGCTGCAACAAAATTCATAGTAATCCTATGTAAATCAAACCTCAGGAACTTCGTTAGATTCAAATTCATAATCCACTTCGCCTGGATTCAGCTGACAATCTGAGGTTGAATCATCCATTATCTTCAAAACGAGTTCAAACTTTGATTTCAGAAAATAAAAAATCAAATAGAAAATAAAGCTGGAGTTACAGAGAGAGGAACTAACGTAAATGACGAAGAAGAAACGAGTGAGAAAGGAGGGGAAAAGAACGATCGAAGAAACCAGGGGAAGCTTCGCGAGAAGAAGAACGAGCAAATCTACAAATAACAAAAATGAAGAAGGAAACAAATCTTTTAAATTTGGTAGTTAGATATACGCGGGATCTCTATATAGCGCGTGTATACAATGTAACCCTTGGAGCGCGTTTTGGGATTTTATTTGTTAATGAACTTGTAAACCATACAAGTCATTAGGGCTTGTATGCAGAGCTTTTCTGTATTATATAACTTGATGATAATTTAAAATAGAACTGACTTTTATGTAAAAAAAATATTAAATTATCAATTAATGATCTTCTTTTAATGACTAAGGATCTTTTGCATTTAGTGAGAGGTCTTTGGTTCAACATCTACTTAAAACATATTTTTATATAAGTATATAACATATACATATATAGGGTGTGGGTTGGTCAGGTAGGGTTGAGGCACAACCCGCACCCTACCCGACCCGCACGAGAACCCTACCCGCACCCTACCCTACCCGCTGCAGATCGGGTTGGCAACCCTACTCGACTGGGTGGGGTCGGGTTGGGTACATGTTGCCACCCCTAGATGAACATAGTATGTAGAGGATTTTAGGTCTGGTTATTCTGCTGCTGTGAAATGTGTTTGGTTTGGAATTGTTTTGAATTTGCTTATTGAGTGATTGATGGTTTCATTATTTTTAGTTGTTATGCTGAATCTGTACTTTACTCAATTGTGCATTATTGTTTGAATTGCCATGAATTGAGTATAGGATTGCTGAATTTATTTCAAAAATAGTTGATTGAGTAAAGTGTCATATTTTTGCTGAAATTATGCTGCCTGAATTGTTTGATTGTTTGACTCGTGTTTCTTGATAATTGTTGTTGATGGAGATGAGTTCTCTAATGAACTTGTTGGGCATTATTGCCAACTATGTTATCACACTTTGTACAGCTCCATTAACCAATGGTCCGGTTGCATGATGTCTTGTTTACTGTCGTATGCTGCTTAAGTTTTTGTTTGAAGCTGTGTTGTATAAACCGGTGATACAAGGTTCTTTTTGACGGTTTTTTGTGTCAATAAGACCTTGTGCACCAATTGGTTCTTGAATTACGTCAATAACTTCTTTGGAAGGTTTTTGGTTAAAGATTTTACTTCAATGATTATTTTAAATTCATTTTACAATTTACATAAGTACATTGAAGTGAATGCTTTTAAGTTTTCAAATGGCCAAAACTTGTGAATTTTGCTTATTTGAGGTTCTTTTGACTATACTTGCAGAATTGGTGCATTTTGACCTATGTAACTGTTCATTTACTCTATTGGCTCTTAAATGATTCTTGTGTTACATTAGGCATCAATCTTACTCATTTTCACATCAATTTTGCAATTTAATGCTGATGTATGATTATGCCTCGTTTTTCATTTTTTTCTTACTTGTTTCATCATCAATAACTTGTGCATATGCTTTAATGACATGTGAACTTTAATTGCTTGATTATGTGCACTACACATAACTTGAATTAGTCATTCCTAGCATATTACTTTGCTTGTGAAGTTGAAAGCGAGCTTGTCTGTTTTAACCTTTTTGAACCTCTCAGAGTTAAGGATCATGTTTGCTATGCACCTAACCTTTAATTTTTCTTCTTCAATTAACAATTTTTCTTTTTCAACTGATTAATTTCTTTTTCTTAGTGCATAGCAACATTGTCCCTTACTTTCTTCTTGTTAAACACGTAAGCTAAGTTACTTTAGTTGATTCTGATTGATTGGAATTTCTGCTTGATTTTGCTTTATAATCTTACTCCAACTTCCAATCAATTATGTTTTCTCACTTCATATGCACTTGATTATTAGCCTCAGTTTTTATTATGCTGCTTGCTTATATTTCTGCTTTGTGTGCCTCAGATCGCATTTCATATCCCCGTTTCCTTTGATCCTTTTCAGGATAACTGAGAGGAAAGGAAAGGGTAAGGCCACTGACCCGAGTAAAAGGAAGCGAATGTCACAGACCGCTGAAACAGCGGAAGAGCCACCATCAGAGAGGCAGATCAGTGAAAGGGACAAAGCTAATCAGAATACACCCTCCACTGATCCGTGGATTCATTTCACAGCTAGGCCTTTGCCGTGGACTCATTACACAGCTAGGTCTTGGGACGCGACGATAGAGGAGCCGGATACCCCCTCCGAGGACAGTGAAGAGGAGGAGCACGACTCACCAGCTGAGGGTGGAGATGACGATGACGACTCCTTCCATTCCGCCTGATTGTATGAGCACCGAGGACGGTGCTAGATCTTAAGTGTAGGGAGGTCGTCCGACCATCGGCGATGCAATTTTGGGTGACAATTCTTCCATTCCAAACACTTTAGCTTTAGTTTTTATTATGCCTTTTAGATATTTTGTATATATTTTGTTATTTTGAACACCCTTTTTAGTTTATTGCACTTTCTAGCTTTGTTTGTATATAATCTAGATTTCTATTTTAGTTTTGCATACGTTTACCCTTTCTTTTATTTTGGCGTGTATATATGCTTTTTAGGTTTTAGTACTTAGTTGTGATTGGATAATGTGCTAATTGGGCCTAATTTAATTTCCTATATACATGATGATTTGGTTTGAGTGAAATTAGGAAAGGAATTTAAGATTTTGATGATTTTCATCCAATCACATTTTTTTAAGAAAAATTCTTTTTATATAGGCCAGTGACATCTCGATTGATTTGAGTTGATATTTACTATTGAAATTTGCTTGAAATATATTGAGGAACATATTTAGAGTTAAGAACACACTACCATGTGAGATTTGAGTCTCAATGTGTGAGTGATCATATTAACGATTATTTTTATTCTTGTGTGTTATTCTCTTTCTATGATTGTAATCTTCGTCTTGTTTGATTCTTTATGTCTATTTTTAATGTATATATACATTTATATGATTGAGGTCTTCATTTCATTTAGCTCACTTACCCAAATAGCCTACCTTTCATATATCTTTGTTAACTAATTTTAAGCCTATTTTAACCCTCTTCTGTTTTTAATTTTAGCACATCACTAATTATAAGCGAAAAAAAATAAATATCCTTAATTTGGATCTTTGATTAGCTTAGACAAGTGAGAGAGTGTATCATCTAAGTGTGGGGAAGTTGGAAAATGTTGGTGGATAAAAGTGTGCGTTGTATTTTTATTGAAAATCTTGGAAATTGGGTATATACTCATATATTATATGATCGAAATCATATGCATTAACATTTTGTATATATTATGTTATTGTTGCAAAATAAAAAAATGAAAAAAAAAAATAAATAAATAAATAAAAGAAAGGAAAAGAAAAGAAAAGAATAAAAAGGAGACAAAATGCTCCAAAGTAAAGTAATAATAACAATGTATATGTATTGTAATTAAAAAGGAATGCATGAGTATGTAAAAAAAGTGAAATAATTGGTAGCTAGGTTTTGTATTAAATAGGTTGTTATATATGTTTGGTGAGAGCTTATGTTGATCAAAAGTTCAAATTCTAACTCACTTAGTCATATATATCCCTACCTTTACCTTAGTCCTATTACAATCTTGAAAAAAGTTCTCATGATAAAAGTATGCATACATTGAATATTTGTTGATTGTTAGTTGAAAAACAAGTCTTAGAAAGCAAAATTAGAAGAGAATTGAGTGGATTAACCTTAAACACTTGAGCAATTAGAGCGTATACATATCCGGTGAGAGTTTGATTGCTCAATTTTATATTTTCACCTGTGATTATCTCTTATCTTGCAAGTTTGTAATTCTTTTCTATGACTTAATTCAATTGTGGATTTGACTTGGTTGTTAATGCTTTTAGTCATTGGTTGTTTATATTTGTATTTTTGAAAATTGATTTATTTTGACCAAATAGACACATATAGATGATTAGATAGTATTAGGTAGAGTAGTGCATGCATTTAGATAGATTGCATATAGATAAATTGTATTTAAATAGGTTGCATATAGGTAGTTTACTTTCAATAAATGTTGATACCCCTTTCTTATATCTTTCTTGATGTTTAGCATGAGGACATGTTATTGATTAAGTGTAGGGAGTTTGTAAACCGCAATTTTATGGTTTATTTGGATTGAATTGAGTGAATTTTATCAACTTATCTTGCATTTATTCGCTGAAATAGCATGATTTTGTGATTTATTCCTAAATTGTACTTAAGAGTAAAAACATATTTTTTAGGTTCTTAAATTACTAAATTTAATTCACTTTAATTTCATTCGATACCTTGATGTGTTTGTTGGGTGATTTTCAAGATTAGAAGGCAAATATTGGATTGAAGAAGTGAAGAAAAAGCATGCAAAGTGGAAAATTCATGAAGAAATGGAGTTTTGGAGCATTTCATGGTCATGCGTACGCATGCCTCATGTGTACGCATGACTGCCAGCACATGATTTCACTTAAGTGAACACATGAGTCACGATTTCAGGCCCTTTCAAGTCCAATCCAACTTATTTATGAAATATTTCAAGCCAAACTCAAGGAGAAACAAGAGGAGAGCAATTAGGATAGCTTTTAGCATATTTTAGATTAGATTTCTAGAGAGAGAAGCTCTCTTTTCTCTCTAGAATTCAGAATTTTAGGTTTAGTTATCTCCTTAGTTTAAAGTTTAATTCTTGTTTTAATTTAGTTTCATTTATAATTTCTTGTTCTAACATCTTAATTCTCTTAGTTTACTTGTTAATTTCCTCTATTTTGTTGCTTATGTTCATGAATTCTTGTTAATTTTGATTCTATTTAATGTAATTTGATGTTTTATGTTTTCTTGATGCTTGTTTGAGTTATTGTTATTATTTTCTTGTAATTAGTAGTTATAAATTTTATTATTCATGCAATTTATCATGCTTTTTCTTTTATGCATGTCAAGTATTTTTGATAAAATACCTCTTTTAGTTTTAGTGTAGTTTTTCACACTCTTGACTTGTGATTGAGGACTTAGGTGACCTTGAATCAATGATGTCCAATATTAAGTGGTAATTTAGGGTTATTAGTTGATTTGGTTTCTACTAACGCTAGTCTTTCACTAAGGTAATTAGTAAGTTAATTAGGATTTGTGAATTGAGATCAATTATGCATATTTGACTTATCCTCGATGTTAGGATTGACTAAATGGGATTAATTCTTCACAATTACCATATTTGTGATTAATGACAAAGATAGTGATCCTTAACCATCAACCCTTACCAAGATCTTTCTTAGTTAATTTCTTTAATTGCCTTAGTTTAATTAATTTTGATATTTAGTTATTATTTGCTTCATTAATTTCTTGCTATTTACATTTCTTGTTATTGCTATCAACCTCCGATTTTTCTCATAGCCAATAATTGAGCACTTGATTGCAATTTCTAGGGAGAACGACCCAAGATTCTACTCCTGATTATTTTAGTTTCTATTCTGACAATCTTTTAAACTTTGATTGAGGATCATTTATCAGTTTAGACTATGCTTGCAATGAAATTATATTGAGAAATTCTAGACCAACATTAATCATTTCATCAGTGCTAAGGTCCATCATTTGTGTGTTGTGTTTCAATGTTTGTCTGCTATTCTCTGCTTTTAAGTTGCTGTGAACAATCATTTTTCTAATCTCATATTTTGAATATTTGTAGGAAGAGAAATGCACCTATTAAGAAAGATAACTCTAATATTATGTAAGAATATGAATGTGATCTAACATTCAACTTCAACTAGACAATATGATCTAACATTATTACATGAATTTTTGCAAAGAACTCGTGACATCCGATGTTTTTCATAATATGTTGCGGAGATTTTCAAAGCAATGTCTGATGATAAAAAAGATATTGTGGGTTTAGGGCTTTAAGCAACATTTTACCATTGAACCTGAGTCACACTCTTCAAATGGAGCTTGTTAGATGTTATGATCTTGATAGGTATTGCTTAAGAACTCCATATACTCCGATCTCAATCATATCAGTAAAGATTGGATAAATTTTAGGTCTAACTTCAATAAGTATTTTTTGATGATGTTTTTCAACATTTTTACGCTTTGTCTTTAAATTAGTGTGTTGTTTTTATTGTTTATTTTTTTAAATATTTATTTTTAGGTAAAATTATACTTTCAAAGATTAAAGAATCTGAAATGACAAAAGATATTAAAAATATAATAAGCCCATTCTATAACAAGTCCCTATCAGATTTGAGGGATATGGTTCTTCAAATCACTATTGATATTGATGAAAACAGAACAAAATTTAAAAGAGCATTTGTTTTGTTTATTCAAAAAAACTTTCTATGCCCAACAGCAGCCCCAAAATTATCTCCAATTCACTGTCTTGTAATTCTAGATATAGAAAACATAACGAAAAAGAATTAGACTAGACATGTTCACAAATTTCTCATGGAAGGCATTAAAACCTTCAGAAAAAGGAACAAAAAATCCGTGAATGGGTGCATATATATGCTCTGGTCATCGTATACTTACACAGAAAAATGTGGGGGGTTGAGTTAGAACCTACTGCTCTTCAAGGACCATGGTTGTCGTACTGGAATAGGGAAGAATTAGTAAAGAGAATTGAGAACGAATCCAGAGATGGAGTAAGTTTGTATGCTGAGTCTTTTATTTATGTGTTATGATATATAATTTGTGTTGTGGTCTATCATTTGTGTGTTGTCCATTTTTATTTAGTTTGCTAAAAATGTCTTAAATAATCATTTGTTTCATGGCCTCATAAAACAAGGAGAAAATAAGCTCGTATGAAAGCCAAAAAGACTGAAAAAATAATAGAGACTCTTACTTTCACATCTAATTCAGAAAAAATAGAAATCGAAACTAAATTTGGGTAAAATTCATACTGTTTCTCAATAAATTCCTTTCTATTATAAAATTAGATTTCTTTTATTCAACATTTTTAAATGTATTCTTAGAACTGAAAAACAAAAGCAAAAACAACAAAAGGTAGAGAATAAAGCCTAAAGAAGCTCAAACAACAACAAACTAAGTAAGTATATGTATTATAAAACTTTAATGGGGATGCTCCCATAAAGATGCATAAAATGTCTTTTTATAAAGACGCTTACGTATTGTCATATTATTGGACGAACTGATTTTTTTTTTAATTTTTTAACTAACCAGAATAAAACAATTTTTTATAACAATAATAATAAATTTAATTGTTATCAGATCCGGTTGAACCAACTAATTTACATGACTCGGACTGGACCATGATTTTTTTTCACTTCCACAAAACGCGGTCGTTTTGCAATCCTAAATTCTCAAACTCCTCCTTCGACCTCACTATACTGAACCTCGAGCTCACATCCCTGTAACTGCTGTCGTACCCAAACTCCCAACCTCTCTCAGCTCCGGTGTCTCTCACTGTCTCTGGTGTCGCCATCAAGCTCTGCGTCGCTCTCTCGGATTGGGTCTCTCTCACGGTCTCGCGCGGCTTTCCTGCCCTCGTCATCGCTGGCGGCAGACGCAGCAGATATCGGGATTGGTCTTCGTCGCTCCTTGTTTCATCACCGTGTCGCAGTCAGTCCCACGCCTTCGTTCCACTCGCAGTCGTCTAGGCCCCCTTTGGCCACAATTCCTCTTGGTATGTTGCAGTTCCTCTCCCTAAGTTGATTTTAATTTTTCAATTTTTGCTTTAAGGTGCTTGGTGTGGTTATTTCTAGAGATCCTTCAATTGGAGCTTGTCGTTTTATTTTGGGGATTAGGGATAGATTCTGATTCAAAGCAACTCCACCATTTTAATGAAGCTGCAGTGTATATTTCAAAAATTGATGCCGTCCTCATTCTAATACCTTAGTCCTTGAAATGTATTGAATAATTCAAAGTTTTTTATTTCAAAATTCTTAAGAACACTAATTAGCAAAACATTTATAATAAGAGTAAAACCCCTCCCTGGTCCCTAACCATTTATGAAATTGAGAGGGTCCTTTTAGTCACACGGAGAGAATGGATGAGGGCTGCGTTGTTAAATTCTAATGGTGAGGGGGCGCCAGATCCTTTTCTAGATGGTTAGGAACCGGGGAGAGATTTTACTTAAAATTCAACTACATATCTGTAAATAATAAATGTTAAAGTCCAAAGCTGAGATTTTTATTATTGGACCACATCAAAATAATTATGTCATTATAGACCACAAAAATTTTATACTACTAACAATAAAAAGTCATAAACGAATTGGAAAAAAAAATAAAAAAACATTGTTTTAAGTTTTGCATCTAATGCATTCTGCCATATTTTACATGTGAACGGAGAGCAAACAACGTTGAGTTTAATAGATAGCACGAGATCATTAACAACGAGACTTAACACAAAAGTGATAATTATTTGAGTTGATTAAGCATTATTATGTCTTGGATTCAGGGTTTTAAGAACGACATATATGTTCTATATTGTTGAACCTAAAAAAAAAAGTTAGTTCAAGATTATTATTCTATACACCTTTTTCTACTTTTGGAAGTTAATTGGAACTCGATCGGAATTAAAGAAGAAAAATTAAACTTCTTTTCTTATTAGTGGAATTAAATTCATCAACCATAATTTTAATAGTAGGGTTACACGTAGAGACTAAATATTTTTTTTAGATTTTTAGAAGTGATATTTGCTTCATCCAAATGTTCGTGATATGACGAATTAATTTTAATTTAATTATGTATTTTAATTTTGTTTATTTAGTTACTAATTTGAATTTTATGTCAGGGGATTTAGAGTTTTTTTTTATTTAACCTAAGTTGAGTGAGTTTCTTCGATTTAATTTC
The DNA here is from genome assembly GCF_000816755.2 of Arachis ipaensis. Lineage (NCBI taxonomy): Eukaryota > Viridiplantae > Streptophyta > Magnoliopsida > Fabales > Fabaceae > Arachis > Arachis ipaensis. Next base: position 8,465,082 of record NC_029785.2, read on the forward strand.
CAAACCAGTGAACAAATTAGATTGATGTATTTCTTTCTTGTTGCATCAAGAAATTGAATAAAAAATCAACTGATTCTCTTTGTATTCAATTTTAAGTAAAATCCCTCTTCGGTACCTAACCATCTAGAAAAGGACCTGGCTCCCCCTCACCATTAGAAAATAACAACACGGTCCTTATCCATTCTCTCCGTGTGACCGAAAGGACCCTCTTGTCGGTTTTCAGGTAAAAAGTAACCGAAAGTACCGGTAAGAGGGTCCTTTTGGTCACACGGAGAGAATGGATGAGGGCCGCGTTGTTAATTTCTAATGGTGAGGGGGTGTCAGGTCAATTTCATAAATGGCTAGGGACCGGAGAGGGGTTTTACTCTTATAATAATTTAACACTTAAATTTTAGAGTAAAGCCCCTCTCTGGTCCCTAACCATTTATGAAATTGACCTGGCGCCCCCTCATCATTAGAAATTAATGACGCGGTCCTTAACCATTCTGTCCGTGTTACCAAAAGGACCCTCTTACCCGGAAGTACCGGTAAGAGGGTCCTTTCGGTCACACGGAAAGAATGGTTAAGGACCATGTTATTATTTTCTAATGGTGAGGAGGCGCCAGATCCTTTTTTAGATGGTTAGGGACCGGAAAGGGGTTTTGTTCTATTATATATTAGGCCATTTTTGTTCACCAAAAAGAAAAAACATTGTACTACAGTAGGCCATCTATTGATCTCTTTACATTCAGGAAGAATGAAATACATATTATATCAAAGTCTCAACAAGGAATTCGAAATACCTTAAAATCTGATATGTTCAATTGTGCAATCGAACAAAAATGTAGTATAGCTTTAACGATAAAATTTTCTCCTGTATATTCAGAGTTAAGTACCACATTCAATTTTTCCTTTCAATTGTCAAACAATTAATAATAACAATAATGGTCAATGGCGTCCATAACCATCACCATCATTATTATCTTCAATGAGTGGTATTTATAGAAATCGCAATGGAAAATGTTATTGCAAGCTTCAAACAGAAATACAGTAGAACAAGCTTCAAAATAGAAAAATTTTTCAACAAGAAATCAAGGAATTAGTTTGGAGTTGTGGATAAACTAAGGCACTAGCATTTGGCAGATTCAACATGTTTTTGTATTAACAATACTTGGACAATCATTGGTGATGGAATATTTTAGAACAGGGTACTTGCTAAGAAGCCTTAACATGACTTGGGCAACATTGGCAATAAAAGTTGATGTTCCAATGAAGATGAGAAAATTTAGACCTATAAACATGATTGGGCGAGTATGCAAGTCATCTCGAAAATCCTAGTGTGCAGAACCAAAATGGTGATGAAAAGGTTAGTGGGAGAAGTCCAAACAATATTTATTCAAGATAGATAAATTCTTGATGGTGTCCTTATTGCGTATGAAACCATAGCATGGATAAAAAGAAGAAAAAGAAGAGGATTATTCTGAAATTGGAATTTAAAACAACATATAACAACACGGCCCTCATCGATTCTCTCTGTGTGACCAAAAGGACCCTCTTACCAGTACTTCCGGTTACTTTTTACCTGAAAACCGACAAGAGGGTCCTTTTGGTCACACAGAGAAAATGGATGAGGGCCGCGTTGTTAATTTCTAATGGTGAGGGAGTGCCAGGTCAATTTCGTAAATGGTTAGGGACTGGGGAGGGGTTTTATTCTAAATTTTATGAAAATACTAGAGTTAAAATATTTATATAGACCACTAGACGAATAAATAGATGTTGTGGTTCTATCGATATAGAATCTGTTGTGGTTTGATTGGGGATCTGAGACGTCATTAAAGAAAAAACTGGATGAGGATACTCTAATGGTATTGTCTCTATTAAGGTATGCTTTCTTTACCTATCCTTGAATAGCATTACTAGTTCTATCACTATCATCCATCCTCATGTTGAATGGTTGGTTTGTCATTTGTTCTTAGGGCATAAAACTAGGTATTCTGACTTCTGCGAGTAACAATTTTCATTGAATCTTGAAAAGGAAAACTAAAAAAAATGCTTTGCTTTCATTGGTTTAGATGTCTCTGATTTTTCCCCATTGAGTATAAGAACTCAGCTGACCCCTCTGGCTTTGTTGTTGTTGTTGAGTATAAGAACTCACTTTAAGATAAAATAAAAAAAAAATAAAAAACCCCTGGTATCATATCAGAGTGGCCTGTCACGGCCTTGGACACACTCCAACGCTACCGTGTCGGCACTCGGACTTACTCAACCTCTTGAGTTAAGACCAAGTCAGCCTAACCCTCAATACTTAGCAAGAAAGCTAAGAATACAAGAGAACACAAGAGAAAGGAAGCTTTGCTGGAAGAACACTTTATTGCTCAAGTGTGGTTACAAATGATTCACACACACCCAAACTCTAACTCTCACCCCTATTTATAGCCATCCACCTCCTCAATGGATGGTTAGGATTAAATCTAATCAACGGTCCAGATTAATCATCCAGAACCTTTTTTACAAATATCTATCCTATCACAACTCTCTAAATGTTTCTAGATTATTCCATACCGCTCTTTATACTTCTATATACATCTACACTCTTCTAGAATACTCTATGACCTTCCAGAGTCTTCTAGAACCTTCTAGGGTATTCCGGGACCTTCTAGGACATTCTAGAACGTTCCGGAATCATCTAGAGTATTCTCAAACACTTCAGAAAACTATACAAACACTGTTAAATCTAACCTTCTAAAATTTACCGTGACATTCTCCCCCACCTAATGCGCAGACGTCCTCGTCGCGTTCTGTTCATGATAGCGCTCTAGGTGTTCTTGAAATTGCCACAGCTTCGCGAGTTTCCCAGCTAGCTTCGGTTATCGGGAGCCCCTTCCACTTGATAAAGTATTGGATACTTGGTGGCACCCCTCTTCGTCGCACGATGCGATTAGCTAAGATCTCTTCGATTTCTTTATCAAAGGATCTAATTACCACAGGCGGAGCACGACTTGAGTCACCTCTACTTGGTTCGTCTTGGTCTCCATGATATGGTTTAAGCATACTCACATGGAAGACCGGGTGGATCTTCATAGAGGGAGGGAGTTGTACTTTGTAAGCAACCTCCCCAACACGTCCAATGATCTCAAATGGCCCTTCGTATTTGCGGATTAAGCCCTTATGAACCTTGTGAAAGGCTTTGAATTGTTGTGGAAGAAGTTTGATCATTACCTTGTCTCCCACTTGATAGCTTGCATGCCTCCTCTTCTTATTTGCTCATTTCTTCATCCTCTTGGCAGCTTTGTCGAGGTAAGAACGAGTGACATCTGCTTGTTCTTCCCATGACTTAATCATATGATAAGCTCCAGGGCTCTTCCCTGAGTAAGAGGAAGAAAGAGAGTAAGGTGTAAGCGGCTGTTGTCCTGTCACAATCTCGAATGGGCTCTTCCCTGTAGACTCACTCCTTTGCAGATTGTATGAGAATTGAGAAATGTCTAGGAGTTTTGTCCAATCCTTCTGATTAGCACTTACAAAATACCTCAAGTAACACTCAAGTAAGGCATTCACTCTCTCAGTCTGCCCATCGGTTTGAGGATGGAAGCTTGTTGAGAAATGAAGCTCCGACCCAAGGAGTTTGAACAGCTCTGTCCATAGTCGTCCTGTGAAGCGTGGATCTCGATCACTAATGATGATCTTAGGCAATCTCTAGTACTTCACCACATTCTTGAAGAATAGTCGTGCTGCTTCCTCTGCAATGCAGTCAGTAGGGGCAGGTATAAAGGTAGCATACTTCGAAAATCGATCCACTACCACGAGAATAGATCCAAACCCCTCGAACTTCGGTAAGGCAGAGATGAAATCTAGAGAGACACTTTCCCACGGTCGCTCTGATGGAGGCAGAGGTTCCAACAACCCGCTTGGTGTCTTGTTTTCAATCTTATCTTGTTGGCACACAAGACAAGTCTTCACATAGCTCTCTACTTCATCTCTCATTTGAGGCCAATAATAAGAAGATTCAATGAGTGCCAAGGTCCTTCGTTGACCTTGGTGACCAGCCCACTTGGTGTCGTGGCATTCCCTCACTAATTTTCTTCTTAGATTTTCTCATTTAGGGACGTATAGTCTTCTCCCTTTAGTGTAGAGAAGGTCATTTTCTAACCAAAATCTTTTGGTCTTACCTTCTCTAGCCAACTCCACCAACTTCTTGGCTAATGGATCGTGATGCAACCCTTCCTTGATGATATGCATAATATCTCCTTCAACCATAGAAATGGCCGCTAACTCAGCCTTGCGACTCAGCGCATCTGCTACCACATTAGTCTTGCCTGACTTGTATTCGAATTCGAAATCAAACTCAGCCAAGAAGTCTTGCCACCTAACTTCTTTGGGGCTTAACTTCTTTTGAGTTTGGAAGTAGCTTGTAGTCACATTGTCTGTCTTGACGATGAAGTGTGAACCAATCAAGTAGTGACGCCAAGTTCTCAGACAATGCACCACCGCGGTCATCTCCTTCTCTTGGACAGTGTATCGCTTCTCTGTATCATTCAACTTGCGACTCTCAAAGACAATAGGATGTCCTTCTTGCATCAGAACTCCTCCAATAGCATAGTCAGAAGTATCAGTGTGGACTTCAAACACCTTTGAGTAGTCGGATAGTGCTAGTACTGGTCCTTCTATGATAGCAGCCTTCAACTCATCAAAAGCCTTTTGACACTCCTTTGACCATTTCCAAGAGTGGTTCTTCTTGAGAAGATCAGTTAATGGTGCAGCCTTGGCGGAGTATCCCTTGATAAACCTCCGATAGTAATTAGTCAACCCAAGGAATGACCTCAATTCAGATACCTTGTTTGGAGGTTCCCACTCTTTGATAGCCTTCACTTTTCCTTGATCCATGCAGAGAGTTCCATCTTTAATGATGTGTCCCAAGAAGTGGACTTCGTCCCTTGCAAAGGAACACTTTTCCTTTTTCACATATAGGTTATTCTCTCGCAAGATCTTGAACACGGTTCGTAAGTGTTCTACATGTTCCTCTAAAGTATTGCTATAGACAACAATGTCATCCAAGTAGACCACTACAAACCGATCAAGGTAAGGTCGAAAAATCTCGTTCATCAAGGTACAGAAGGTCGCAGGAGCATTGGTCAAGCCAAAAGGCATCACCAACCACTCATACGATCCATACCTCGTGACACACGTGGTCTTAGGTTCATCACCATCGGCAATTCTCACTTGGTGATATCCTGACCTCAAATCTAGCTTTGAGAACCACTTAGCTCTACCAAGTTGATCAAACAAATCGGCTATCAAAGGAATGGGGTATTTGTTCTTGATGGTTACCTTGTTAAGTGCTCGATAGTCGATGCATAGTCTCAATGAACCATCATGCTTCTTTTAGAACAAGACTGGTGTGCCATAAGGTGCCTTCGATGGACGGATGAACCCAGCATCTAGCAAATCCTTGAGTTGCTTCTTCAACTTATCGAGTTCTGGCGGTGCCATCCTATAAGGTGTTGAGGCGGGCGGCTTTGCTCCTAACTCCAATTCAATCTTGTGGTTCACCTTCCTCCTAGGTGGTAGTTGTTTTGGCAACTCGGGAGGCATCACATCCTTATTTTCTTCAAGGACTTCCTTGATTTTGGGAGGAACGTCTTCTTGATAAACCCCATTTTTAGGGTTTATCTTGTATTGAATTTAGAGTATTTTGATGACCTTTTCTCGCATTTAACCTATGAATTAGCATGGTTTTGTTATCTCTCCCGTATTTGTGCTTAGGTGTAAAAACATGCTTTTTAGGCCTTATTTTGAAAAATTTTGATTTCTCCTTGATTCCATAAGAGGCCTTGATGTGTTTGCTAGTAATTCCAGGATTGAGATAGGCTAGGCATGGATCAAAGGAAGCAAGAAAGGAAGCATGCAAGTGGAGAGAAGCACAAAAAACCAAAGAATTGATCACGGCCAAGCACGCGCACGCGCACAAGGCGCTTGCGCGCACATTGCGGAATCAGCCAGGGACGCACACGCGTCGATGTCTGCACATGGCTTCATTAAGGCAACACGTGCCTGGCGATTTTGAGGGGTTTCTGAATCCATTTTGGCGCCAATTGCTGATAGAAAGGAATAAAAGGATCAAGGCCTAAAGGGGGGAACATAACAATTAGATTGGAAGTTAGTGATAGCTTTAGTTTAAAGTAATTTTAGAGAGAGAAGCTCTCACTTCTCTCTAGGATTAGGATTAGGTTTAGGTTAATATCTCTTCTTAGATCTAGGGTTAATTCATGCCTTAATTCAATTCTCCTTTGCCAATTCTTAGTGTTAATAGTACTTAATGGAGTTTAACGTAATAATTTTCCCTTATTTTCTTTGTTGTTAGATAGGGTTTGTTTCACTTCTTAATGTTCTTAATTTCATGTATTGATCCCTCTCCTTCTCCTCTTCTAATT
>NC_029785.2:8471513-8477198 GCF_000816755.2 Arachis ipaensis
CCATAACCAATAACAAGAACACTACCCTGCAAGTCCTTTGAGAGACGACCCGAGGTTTAAATACTTCGGTTTATAGATTTTAGGGGTTTGTACTTGTGACAACCAAATTTTTGCATGAAAGGATTATTGTTGGTTTAGAGACTATACTTTACAACGAGCTTTCATTTGTGAAATTCTAAACCGTCAAGAATCCAATCATCAAAATGGCGTCGTTGTCGTGGATTTGCAATGGTGTTATGTTATTGGTTATTATACATATGTGAATACTGTAAATAGTTTGTCTTTTGCTTGTTTACTAGATTTTGTTAGTTTTTTTTTTTTTCCATAATGAATTCTCACTTTGGCTATGAGTTTGGCTCTAATTGTGTTGTAGGGAATGTGAACTTCAATGCCAACATGTACCAAGGATGGAACACTCCAAGATGGGAGGAGCCTCAAGGAATTGATCACTCCTATTGGCAACAACCTCCGGATACTTATAGGTATAATTTCCATCCTAATGCATGTCAACTCAATGGCTATGGTGACCCCTTTTGTGATAATCAACCACCATATGCCTATGAACCTTATCCTCAACATAATGCTCAACCATACTCACAAGCCTCTCCATACCAAGCACCTTCCTATGATCCATATCTACCACATGACCAATCACCCATATCACATCCTTGTGATCATTATGAGCAAGAACCTTTAGAACCACCACAACCCTATCAAGATTACTACCATGAACCACCTCAATACTCACCATCTCCATACCCTTACCAAGAAGAACCACCTTCCTACCATGAACCCTCTCTCCAAAACGATGAACCTTCCTACCCACCCCAAGCCCCAATAGACGATCCTCTCACTTTGTTACTTCAAGGACAAGAAGCTATGAAGCAGGATACACTTGAGTTTGTGACCAATTTGACCAAGGTGGTGCACACTTTAGCCCACCAATGTTTGAATACTCAAGGTGCTTTCATAGCCACATGTGGAACCGCAAAAGAAGAGCAAAGCATGAAGGAGAGATTGGAAACTCCGGTGGGGGGTGAGAAATGCCATTTTGTATTGGAGCAACTAGAGGAAGCTATAATCATTGAAGAAAAGGAAGAAGTGGTTGAAGATTTAGGGGATGTTGAAAGTCCAAGGGAATGTAGTCTCATGGAGCACTCTTCCAAGGAGCTTGATATTGAAGTTGAAAAGGGTGCGCAACCTCTAAGGCATACCGTCGTTGGAGACTTGGAAGAGGTTTATCAAGAGATGGATTCAATCATGGATGAATTCCTCTCTACAATGGAATCCTCTCCCATTGGACATGGAGTTGAAATTATAGAAGAGTGTGCACAACCTCCCATACCCTTGATGAGCAATGAGAAAGAGAGTGAATCGAAAGAGAGCTACCAAGAGGAAAACGTTGGCATGGTGTATATCGAAATTAAAGAATATGAAGAGGTTGACCAAGAAATGGATTTATTCATCAATGAATTTCTATCCAAAATTGAACCACCTCCCATTAGGCAAGAAATCAAAGTTCTTGAAGACAACACCAAGCTATGTGATAAAAGGGGAAAGGTTGAAATCAAGGAAGCTCGCAAAAAGGTGGAAATACACAAAGAAGAGCACAAGGAGGTAGACCTTGCATTGTCTAAGTGTGGGGAGGTCTCCCTTCCTGAGTCACCATCCAACACAACATTCAAGTGGGTAAAATTCTTATCCATAAGCTTTACTTTCTCGCTTGAATATGGTTTGATTGAAACGGATGGACAACTTAGAGCTCTTTGTGAAATTAAAAGCAAGAATGAGTTGTGTAGTGGTTGCGAGTTAGGAATTAGGCTCATTAAGGTCAAAGCTTCAAGGTATAGGAACGATGATTGGAAGAATACCACTTTGCATGGGTCTCGACGGAAGGTTAGGTGTGCTAAAGAGAATTCTATATGTCAACCACCCGGAAGGAAAAAGTATGAAGATCAAATTGAAGACGGGTGCGAAGATAAGATATGGGATCCCAGTTCGCTATGTGAAGACCAACTATGGGGACTCATATCTCGGGTAGAACTGTGCCCAAGCTTGATGAAAATGGTTGGAAATTCTGTCAACCAATTGAGAAGCAAAGATCCTTGGAGATTCAAGGACGAGTACAAACACAAGCCACCATGACAATAGGCTTCTCAAAATGTCCAACTTAAGGACTTAAACTAAAAGTGCTAGGTGGGAGACACCCCATCATGGTAAACTCTTTCCATTCTTTTTTAAAATTTGCCTAATAAGTGATGTGAGTTGCCACTATAGGTAGATGTTTCACATAATTTGTTTGTACAACTCAATTGTTAGCTTAGTCACATGTATGTTGTGTTTCGTAGTAGATGAATAATATCAAATTGCATTTTTGTGAATTGTATGATGGTTGATTGAATAAAGAGTTGTGAGCAGTCTAGGGAGCTCCTGGGCATAATTTTTCTCCTTGAAAAAAAAAAGAGAGAGAAGAAGGGTGGGAAGGACGCGTGCGCACCCCATACGCGCACGCGCCCCTGAGCGGACGCCTCATCACCCATTTTCCAGAGAGTTGGGCCTCTCTTAGGCCAGCCTTGTGCCTCGAGCCCAATTCCTTCCACGATGACGCGTACTACGTGCGTGCGCGTCCATACAGCAATAAGGAAACTCACGCGTACGCACACCTGCCGCGTACGCGTCGATCCGCTGCTAGAACTTCTGGGCCAATATCCAGAGAGTTGCGCTGGATCTGGGCCAACTTTAAGCCCCCAGCTCAACTCAACTCACGCGAATGCACGCTATACGCGTCCGCACCCATCTCTGTTTTGCTGTCCACGCGTTGGCGTACTTCACGCCTCCACACCCATCCAATAAGATCAAGTAGCTCACGCGAACGCGCACAGTGCGCGTGCGCGTCGATGCGTATTAGCATCACCTAGGCCAAAGGACCCGAGAGTTGTGCCAACTCTGGGCCTCTTTTAAGCCTCCAGCCCAGCACATCCGCGCCGATGCACACCTTGCGCGTCCGCGCCCATCCCGATTCCTTCACATACGCGCATGCGCGTATGGCGCTCCCGCGCCGTTCTTCCATTCCCTCCACCCACGCGAACGCGCACAGTGCACGCGCGCGTGGACTCGAATTTTCACTTACCCCAGAAACGCGAGCCCTAGCGCATTCGTTCATTTCCCTTCTCTCCCTCCAACGTTCCATTTCCCTTCTCCCACCACTCAACCTTCAAACTTCTCCCAGCAACCGCCTCACCTCCGGCGAGCGCTCCGTCATCGTCGCTGCCGCCGCCTTCAGTGCCTCGCCCTTCTCCCTTCATCGCCCCCTCTCTTCCACTCACCCTTCCTCTCTGTCTCCACCCATCTGCCTCTCAGCGTCCCGGTGCCGCCCAGCGCCACTCACCGCCCATCACCGCCGGCGACAATCACCGGCAACCCCTCCCTCTTTCTCCATCAACACTTTCCTCTTTACTCTCTCCATTTCTCAGCTCCCCTGCCCTACCTTCACTCTGCCCTCTACCCCGCCAACCATCTGCTATTCACCGCCGTAACCGCCACCAACCACGGCGGCGCTCTGCCCAGTTCAATCCCTCTGCTTTTGTACCTCCCCGCCCTAATTCCACTTCCCATTTTCACTCTGCTCCCAGGTTCCTGCTTCAACTTCTGTTAAAATTTTGATTACTGTTCGCTTAATGTTAGTTAGTTAGAATTTGAATTTTTGTATGTTAGGTTAGATAGAAATAATTGTTGTTAGGTAGCTAGGTCTGGATAGAGGATTCTAAGCCTGATAAGTGCTCCGTTTGTGCATGATTCGTTGTTTGTTTACTTGGGTGTTGTATGCTGATTTTGGATTGCTGCGTATGCCATTTGTGTTGCTGGGTTGTATTTCACTGCTGCTGTGCTTAGTTGATGTTGTCTTCTTGCTGCTTATGCTATGTTGCTATCTGGGAATGTCCAGTTTTAAGCCGGGATGCTGCCCAATTTTCAAGAAATCTGTTTTCCTCTTAATCTCTATTGTAATTTGGGCTAATTTCCGTTTCCTATTTGACTTCCGGGATTTGCATCAATCATGGTGAACATGATTTCTATGTCTAGCCACAACTCCTCTTTCATTGAGCCTAAATATCATCATACCACTAATCCACTTTTCTAACTCACTAATTTCTTTAACCATTTAACTTCTACTCACATTTAACCCTCTTTAACTATTCTTTCAAAAGTATGATGATTTTATTGCTTAATGAGTAAGAGTTGTTGACTTTAGTGAACATTGCATTCTTGGTTTACTTGTTCACTTATGCTTACTTGTTTACCAATTTTTTTCTTTCTTTTCAAGAGCAGTTCACGTCATGATTGTTTATTAGCCAATTGATATCCTGAACATGCTTTCCTTGTTTCATGCTAAGTGCTTCACTGCTTATATTCTATCATACTTTTCAGGATGTCGGATAAAGGAAAGGCTATAGCCACTGCTTCCAAAAAAAGGAAGCGTTCCAAGACCTCTACACCCCCACCATCTGCTAACTATGCGAGGAATCTGCTGAATGAGGAGGAGAAAGAAAATCAGTTTCTCCCGTCCACTGATCCAACCAAATTTCCAAATCTCTACTGCGAGCTACGCCTTTCCCGTTATGCAAAGAAAAATCTGAATATTGAGAAGAAGCTGAATCTTCCCAATGATGTGAGGCGTGCCATAAACGCCCGTATTTCTGAGCTGGGCTTGGATTTCGTCGATAGGGACTTGGGACGGATTAACATCTCGTGGGTCAAGGAATTTTACTGCAATTTCTTTCGACCGAGCTTGGATTCAGTATACTTGAGGGGTAGAGAGATTATGATCACTGAGGATGCCTTGAGGGATGCACTACTCTGCAGAGTTGGTACTCCTGAGACTTGTGCCTACCAGCAGGCAGAGGTAGCTCTCCTCTCCATGACTTTCGACTATGAGGCGCTTAGGCGCGTGATTGCTACACCAGATGCTTCTTGGGTAATGGATTCGAACAACACAAAGCCCAAGGGCATGCTATTTGCATATCTGACTAGGTAGGCTAGGACTTGGCAACAAATATTTGCCCACTATGTCTTCCCTACCACTCATTTTTCAGAGATTCCGATGGATATGCTAGTCTTGATTGGGTGTGTCATGGAGGGGAAGGAAGTATATTTTCCCCGACTGATTAGGCATAGCATGTGGAGAGCTCATATTCGCGGCTTGTTACCGTTTCTGACACTGGTTACTAGCTTAGCTGAGCTAGCTGATGTCCCGTGGGAGGACAACGACGTGACACCACCACCTCCAGATGACGACGACAAGGAAGTTACTATTCCCTGGGGTGTGTGGGTGCACGAGAGGCCCCCGACTAGCCGCCGTTCTCGAGCTAGAGCGGCAGTCGAGGCAGTTATACCATCTTCCTCGACAGCAGCACCACCTCCTTCAGCACCCGAGCCCACTTACCTACTGGTCCAGCGTCTGTTTCGGTTCTTGGAGCGCGAGAGGCTCCATGTCAGACGCCGACTGGATCGGATGGATCAGGCACTCATCTCCCTTGGCGCTGAGTTACCTCCACTTCCAGACTCTCCGACCTCCGATGAGCAGGATCATCAGGAGGAGGATGCGGATGAGCCACTTCAGCGGGATGCCCCTCCAGCTGCTCCTAACACTACAGAGATCCCACAGACCCATGAGGAGCCGGTTCCACA
>NC_029785.2:8479317-8482519 GCF_000816755.2 Arachis ipaensis
TTGGCGCTGAGTTACCTCCGCTTCCAGACTCTCCGACCTCCGATGAGCAGGATCATCAGGAGGAGGATGCGGATGAGCTGCTTCAGCGGGATGCACCTCCAGCTGCTCCTGACACTATAGAGTTTCCACAGACCCATGAGGAGCCGATTCCACAGCCTCAGACAGATTCAGCAGCTACCGTTGTACCTTCCACTGATCCTCCGGTTTAGCATCGAGGACGATGCTTGGTCTTAAGTGTGGGGAGGTCACCGGTAGTATCATCATTAGAGGACCGGTGAACATTTTGGCTACCTTCTGAGTTACCTTACTTTGCATAGCTCTCGTATATATTTGATGCATCTAGAGTTTATTTTGGATACTCTTGCCATTTTGGATACCTTTACTACCTATTTTGGATTTTAGATATTTTGATGCTTTTGGATATCTTTAGATGTTTTAGATGATAGATTCCATATTTTAGTTGGATTTTTCTTTATACATTTTTGCATATCTTCTTTTGTATATCTTTCGTTTTAGCTTGTGGTTGTGATTAGAAATAGTGTTTTAAGTGAAAACTTAGTCACCCTTCTTACATAAGAAATCGATTTAAGTGAAAAAGAAAAGGGTAAACTAAGGAAAATAATTTTTGAATTTTTCAATCACAACAATGCTTAGTCAAATATTGAAATTCTCCAAGAATTTTAATTATAGGACATAGGGCATCAACCCAATTGATTGATTGAAGAAAATTTTTAGTGAAACTTGCTTGAATTCATACTTTGTGAAGCGTGTATTGAACTAAGAACACAAGCTTGTGAGACTTGAGCCTTATGGTGTGGTTACATTTTTATAACCACTTATTTTCCATTCTTGTGTGCAATTGTTCTCTTTCTATGATTGTGATCCTTGATTTGCTTGATTCTATATATCCAATTATTTCTTGTATTCATGCATTTGTATGATTGATGCCATTATTTCATTAGCCCACTTACCCAAATAGCCTACCCTTTACTCTCCATCGTTAGCCAATTTTGAGCCTATGCTTAACCGACTTACTCTCATTTTAGCACATTACAAACCCAAGGCGGAAAACCAATGAAAAGTCCTTGTTTGGATCTTTGATTAGCCTAGGCTAGTGAGAGTGTCTATTACTCAAGGTTGGTGAGGCTTGGGAATATTGGATGGGATAAAAGGGGTAGTACACTTCCATATTTAGGAATTGGAAACATACTCATGTATTGATTAAATGTATAGACCTTATGCATTAATGTCCTTGTGTATAGTTTGAAAGAAAAGAAAAAAAAATGAAAAGAAAAAGAAATAAAAATGTATATAAAAAAAAAGAGAGAAGAAAAATAATAAAAAGGGGACAAAATGCCCCAAAGTGAAGCTCAACAAAAGGGAATCAATGCATAAGTGTTATGAATCAAGAAATAGGATGCATGAATATGTAAGAAAAAGTGAAGAATGGGTAGTTAGAATAGTTTGAATGTGTATAGATCATTACATAGGTTATTATATAGATAGGTGGGAAAGTCTATACTAAGCAAAGATCTAAACTCTAGTCCACTTAACCATAAATGATCCTACCTTGACCCTAACCCCATTACAACCTAAATGAAAGACCTCATGATGAATGTATGCATGCATTGGATAGGTGTTGATTGTTAGAAGAAAATCGAACTTTGGAAAGCATGATTAGAAGAGAATTGAGTGGATTAACCCTTAAACACTTGAGTGAATAGAGCGGATACATATCCGGTGAGGGTTCAAAAGTTCAAGTACATGTGCTCACCCATATTATTTATATTCTTGCAAGTTTGAACTCTTTTTGATAATTCAATACAATTGTGGATTGGACTTAACTCCTATTGCCTTAGCTATTGTGCCTATACATGTCTCTTGGGAATTGATTTGTTTGAACTAAGCATTTGCACTCACTTTAGGTAGTTGCATTTAGATACGACTCATATAGTTTAGTTGCATTTAATAAATGTCATACCCCTTAGTTCCTCCTTATCTTAGCATGAGGACATGCTAAGGTTTAAGTGTGGGGAGGTTGATAAACCCCATTTTTAGGGTTTATCTTGTATTGAATTTAGAGTATTTTGATGACCTTTTCTCGCATTTAACCTATGAATTAGCATGGTTTTGTTATCTCTCCCGTATTTGTGCTTAGGTGTAAAAACATGCTTTTTAGGCCTTATTTTGATAAATTTTGATTTTTCCTTGATTCCATAAGAGGCCTTGATGTGTTTGCTAGTAATTCCAGGATTGAGATAGGCTAGGCATGGATCAAAGGAAGCAAGGAAGGAAGCATGCAAGTGGAGAGAAGCACAAAAAACCAAAGAATTGATCACGGCCAAGCACGCGCACGCGCACAAGGCGCTCGCGCGCACATTGCGGAATCAGCCAGGGACGCGCACGCGTACCGTGCACGCACGCGTCGATGTCTGCACATGACTTCATTAAGGCAACACGTGCCTGGCGATTTTGAGGGGTTTCTGAATCCATTTTGGCGCCAATTGCTGATAGAAAGGAATAAAAGGATCAAGGCCTAAAGGGGGGAACATAACAATTAGATTGGAAGTTAGTGATAGCTTTAATTTAAAGTAATTTTAGAGAGAGAGTCTCTCACTTCTCTTTAGGATTAGGATTAGGTTTAGGTTAATATCTCTTCTTAGATCTAGGGTTAATTCATGCCTTAATTCAATTCTCCTTTGCCAATTCTTAATCTTCTCCTCTTCCTCTCCCTAGTTATGTACTTTAATTCTTGTAATTCTTCACTTTGTTTGGGATAGATTGTTGTTTCTTTTATTCCCTTTTAATAATGCAATTTGAGGTAATTCATGATAATTGTGATTTCCTTGATTGTTGTTGTTGATTCTTTACATTCAATTGTAGTTAGAATTCACTTTTGTTGTGATTGACTATACTTTTCTTTTGTGCCTTCCAAGTGTTTGATTAAATGCTTGGTTGGATTTTTGTATAGATTTTGTTCCTCTTGGCCTAGGTAGAGTGATTAGTGACTCTTGAGTTATCTAATTCCTTTGTTGATTGATAATTAGAGATTGCTAATTGATTTGAATGCCTCTAAAGCTAGTCTCTCCTTTAGGAGTTAATTAGGACTTGAGGAATCAAATTGATTCATCCACTTGAATTTCCTCCATGGTTAGAGGTTAACTAAGTGGGAGCAATGAACAATTCTCATCACAATTGAGAA
>NC_029785.2:8482908-8488117 GCF_000816755.2 Arachis ipaensis
CCATAACCAATAACAAGAACACTACCCTGCAAGTCCTTTGAGAGACGACCCGAGGTTTAAATACTTCGGTTTATAGATTTTAGGGGTTTGTACTTGTGACAACCAAATTTTTGCATGAAAGGATTATTGTTGGTTTAGAGACTATACTTTACAACGAGCTTTCATTTGTGAAATTCTAAACCGTCAAGAATCCAATCATCAAAATGGCGTCGTTGTCGTGGATTTGCAATGGTGTTATGTTATTGGTTATTATACATATGTGAATACTGTAAATAGTTTGTCTTTTGCTTGTTTACTAGATTTTGTTAGTTTTTTTTTTTTTCCATAATGAATTCTCACTTTGGCTATGAGTTTGGCTCTAATTGTGTTGTAGGGAATGTGAACTTCAATGCCAACATGTACCAAGGATGGAACACTCCAAGATGGGAGGAGCCTCAAGGAATTGATCACTCCTATTGGCAACAACCTCCGGATACTTATAGGTATAATTTCCATCCTAATGCATGTCAACTCAATGGCTATGGTGACCCCTTTTGTGATAATCAACCACCATATGCCTATGAACCTTATCCTCAACATAATGCTCAACCATACTCACAAGCCTCTCCATACCAAGCACCTTCCTATGATCCATATCTACCACATGACCAATCACCCATATCACATCCAAGTGGCTATGTTGCAAGTACCATTTTTCATATTTACGCACTTTCTCCTCCACCACAAAGTAGCATTATCAGAAAAGTAGAGAGCTGCAGTGCGTAACTTTATTGCTTCTTCGACCACCCATTGGCCTTCGAAGTACCTCTCCATTTGCCATAGGAAGTTCTCCACCTCGCGAGCGTCCCTTACGCCCTTGAACTCCTTTGGCTTGGGGAGATCAATCTTTGTCGTCTCCCTTATAATGGTTGGTCGAAATTTTGCCTCCTCGAACTTCCTCAAATAGCTTTAAGAAATTCTCAAGCTTCTCTTCGATTTGGAGCATGCTTTCTTTGAAAGCATCTAGTTCTCCTAACATGTGAGCCTCGAGGGTCTCCTTATCATGTTCTATCCTTTGAAAACGCTCATCCATAGAGGATAGAACATTCTCCAACACAGAAACTCTCTCTTCTAAGAAGTTAGAGTCCTTACCTCTAGGCTTACTTGAAGAACAGACCTTCTTGCCTCCCCATTGAGAAGGAATAGCATTACTTCCCCTTTGAGACTCAATATGCTCCATGGTGATACTAGAAGCCATACCCACAAGCGACTTGTGCTCCCTCTCGAACCTTGCTCTGATACCAAATTGTCACGGCCTTGGACACACTCCAACGCTACCGTACCGGCACTCGGACTTACTCAACCTCTTGAGTTAAGACCAAGTCAGCCTAACCCTCAATACTTAGTAAGAAAGCTAAGAATACAAGAGAACACAAGAGAAAGGAAGCTTTGGTGGAAGAACATTTTATTGCTCAAGTGTGGTTACAAATAATTCACACACACTCAAACTCTAACTCTCACCACTATTTATAGCCATCCACCTCCTCAATGGATGATTAGAATTAAATCTAATCAACGGTCCAGATTAGTCATCCAGAACCTTCTTTACAAATATCTATCCTACCACAACTCTCTAAATGTTTATAAATTATTCCATACCACTCTTTATACTTCTATATACATCTACACTCTTCTAGAATACTCTATGACCTTCCAGAGTCTTCTAGAACCTTCTAAGGTATTCCGAGACCTTCTAGGACATTCTAGAACGTTCCGGAACCATCTAGAGTATTCTCAAACACTCCAGAAAACTATACAAACACTGTTAAATCTAACCTTCTAAAATTTACCGTGACAGGCCGCTTTCTAAGGTATCCCCTTTACCTTTTCTTTGTTGTCCATTAATTATATTCATCCAATTGAATCTGGAAATAACCATTAAACATATGCATTCTGAAATATGGAGCTTATTTTCCATTTCGATCTGCACTTAGAAAATGGTGTTGAGGAGTAATTCTTAAAAGTGAGCAAGGCATGAACCAGAAAAATTTGGCCTGGATACTTTGTATGCTTATATTTTAGGAGCAAATCCCTTCCTTTAACTTTATTCTCTTTAACCATCCTCCTTGTGTTTTGTGGGCTGTTTTTTGACTTTTGCTATTTGTGTAGCATTACTTCTCATTGAATGTGCTATTGCTGTTTTCAGTTTTGTTTATTATTTTACTTTTGATCAAAATAATTGAGATGTTAAATTGTGGACAGAAGACCATCTTAGAGCTCATTTGTTTTTTAAGTCTTCCTAAGAAAAGTAAGAATTTGGCTTCATTCTTTTCTTAAGTTACTTTTAGCAAAAGTGCTTCATAAATTCAAATTCCTCCCCCTCACTTTTATTTTATTAGAAAAAAAATGTAAATCAAACACACTTATTCTTATGCTGGCAGCACCTTAGAATTTCTCTTTGTATATTATGACAGTTGTGGAGCAACATATGACACATAAAAAAAGTGTGTCAGCATTTACAAGTTTCTTAGCGAGTCCCATTTGTTAGGGAGATTCTTAGGTGCATTCAGGTGTACTACAAAACCGTTGAATGTGTGACCTATAATTTATGTGGGTCATTCTTCTCTCTCATTTTAGTATTTACATTTTTACTTTAATTTTTATTTAGTTTTTTAGTGCTCCAATGTCACTTTTTAATTTAGATATGGAAGAAGGAACGGTGTAGGACACAGTTATGGAGTGTATGGGTGCTTTACGCAATTGTGGTGTCAAAAACAAATCGGACCTTCCGATTTGTGTTTAAAAAATTTAAAAAAATTGCATTACACAAATCGGACCGTCCAATTTGTATTTTAAACAATTAAAAAAATTTAATAATGAAATCGGACCATCCGATTTTTGTTTTCAAAATTAAAAAAATTTTAAAAGTACAAATCGGACCCTCCGATTTTTCCTCCCACACAAATCGGATCATCCAATTTGTATTCATAATTTTTTTAACAAAGCATCCGATTTGTATTCATAATTTTTTTAACAAAGCAATCGTACAGTTCGATTTCTTCACTTCATAGTTTAAAAAAAATTATCCCACATTCATGTCTAGCACCACTCCACCTCCATACCCATACACAACACACACAATTTACATATCTAAAAAAATGAGCCGCTCTAATGTAGCATGGCATGAGAATATTAAGAATCTTATCATCTGGTGTTATGCCTGTAGTGCTTGCTCACTTGGTAGTAAGTGGGTGTCCCTTTTTCTCAAAGTTTGCGGCTCAAGCAAATTATAAATATTAGCATCTAATTATTTTAATATCACACAATTTGAAAGACTATGACTATAACCATCTAAAATGTTTTTGACTTCTTGAATGTTGTGTTCAACAAAATGATTCCATGAATAAGTGGATCAGAATTAAACATAATACTAATAATGGTAAAAGTCTAATAATAAACTAGTTTTATATATTTCTGTTTATCTTCTTAGGCATTATTAGTACGAGGAAATTTCAAATTTCAACTCAAGATATGGTCCATGGTCTAAGACTTAACATAATGGGAATCTTTTTTGCTTTGGCTCTCTATCCGTATGTACTTGTCATTATTATTCACTAGTCACTACAAAGTACAAACCAATTTAATTCTATCTGTGCAACTGTCTCTCTAACCCTACCTTCTCATTTAACTTTTCTTTTGGTTCCATTCTACCAAGAAAATGTATACAGAGAGAGTGAGTTCATAATAATTCCACTTTCAAGTCCCAACCGTTATACAAGAAAGAAACAACAATTATTTTGAGTTGTATCTATAAATAAAGTTAAATAATCAAAAGTACTTAGTGTTTAGAAGTGAGAAGATATTTTTGATAATGAATTCAAAATTACTGAACATATATATCTTGAGAGATATTCAATTTCACATAGAAAATTAGATTTGTTTATATTAAAACAATCACACGAGCAACTTGCCTATGTCCCGTATGTTGTTCTTAATAAAGAAGATATATATTTTAGGTAGGTTTGTTTGATTATTTTAAAAAGAAAACTTTCAGTTAAATACATTTTTTAAGCATCATTTTTAAGCATTACCCTTCATTCACTAGCTTAGTTTGCATATTCTTTGCATTTGATAGGACCAAGTATTTTTGCTACTTCATTTGCTGATTATTCTTTATTTCATCTAATGGATCAGAGCAAAGAATTATCACGAGTAACATTCATTAGATATTTCCTTTACCTAGTTAAAAGTCATGAGTGTCACATTAAATCTAAAGTGAGAAAAATTTATCAGAAAATGAAAATGGCGAAGGTCACACCCTGACCCTATACATTTTGCAAAGAGACGAGTAGTATATATATTTGTACTACAACTACAAATAATTGAGTTAAGTGGACGAAAAATTGACCACTTTGGGAATCTGATCTCAGCGGTGCTCAGATTTATTACATGCATTCTGTGAAGGTGGGGACGACTCGGGAGTAGGGATCCCATGGGCAGATATTACTACATTTACTTATCATTTGTAGTTATTTTTATATGAAGTTGTTAATTAAAACTGTTATTTATTGTTTTTTGTTTATTTCATCTCATTAGGGTATAATGAATGTTGACTTGGAACTACTTAATTTACAAGACAACGTCAAAGATTCCATAATGACTGGTGTGGAAGAGAATATGAACTGCATTTGTAATTGTGGTGACAGCAGTAACAAGATATTCTCTAAAATTGTCTCAGTTACCATCTGGGCATGAGATGTTCTCATTCATAGATGAGTATAGCCTGGTGGATGCGAAAAATAGTGAATGACAGAGGTGATGGTCAAGTAGGTTGGGGTTTGAGAGATGTGGAAAGTGAGTGGAAGAAGAAGAAGAGAAACATAAAATGCAAAAATGAATGAAATGACGAATTGAAAATTAGGTTTCTCCTCATTCAACAGACGCGTTACATAATTAATTTTTAATTATATATTTATTTTAAAATCAAATAAAGATGATTTATTATATTTTAGAATTAAATACTAATGAGTACGTATAGTGGTAGACGGATAGTAGGATGAAGAAGGCTAATTTTGCCGTTGGCACATATATTTATAATAAATTATATAACTAATAATTTTAAGTAAAGTATTTTTTTTATTCAAAATTTATATCCAAAATATATTTTTAATTTATTATTTTTAAAAATTTATTAAAAGAACTCAATTTTATTACTACTAGTGTATGACCC
>NC_029785.2:8488662-8512414 GCF_000816755.2 Arachis ipaensis
ACCCATAGGATTCCGGACCACAAATTAAGAGCGGAAAAGAATAATGTTATACAACACTTTCGATGCCACGAAATATCTAATCGAAAATATACACTTAACTCAATATGTGAACTTTCCCAATGTTAGATAAACTAGTGTATGACCCCGTGCTCAGCACGGAAAAATTTATAAAAGTAAAAAAAATTATATGCTTCGATATTTAAAACAAAAGTACAAAATAATTATTATTTTAAGAAATTTATAAAATTATTATTAAAATTAAAGTTTAACTTAAAAAAAGTAAGTAATAATTATTTTATATTTTTTAAGGTAAAATAATTATACACTGATACAGAATTTAAAATAAAATTAAAATATTTATATTAGAATACTATTTTTTCAAAGACTTCTCTATAAACAACATTGATGGTTGAATTTGCAGATATTTCTACATGATTCATAAGTAAAACTTTTAAATCTCTCTTACTCTTAACTCTTGAAAGTGCCACATATAGTTGGTCATGTGTAAAAACTGGTTTTGGCAAGCACAATCCAACATGAGATAAAGTTTGTCCCTGAAACTTGTTAATTGTCATGGCAAACGATACTATTATAGGAAAATATCTTCGTTGGAATCTAACTGGGACGGTTTCATTTGTTGGTACCATATTCATTCTTGGAATCAAAGCAATATGACCAACATTGTTACCTATTAAGACTTCACATTCTATGACATGATTTTCAAACTTCCTAGCTTGTAGCCTTGTACCATTACAAAGACCACTGGATTAGTCAATATTCCTTAGTAACATCACCGGAACACCAATCTTGAGTATTAATTTATGTGGAGGCAAACCAGAGCAATTTATGCTATTCAGTAATTCAGGACCATAGAGATCTAGCTGACTCTCCATATTCCCTTCATCCATACAAATGGAATCCGAACTAAGATATAATTTTTCTCCTCCAGGAATGATAGCCATCAGATGGTTGTTGACCTCTTTAACGATGTCTAGTGTGGGAGCCAGTATAGTTCTTGCTTTGAAAAAATCTTTTGAGGACATGTTTTTCAAAATATTTGGATAAGAAAAATGAACCAACTCATCAAATGTATGGTCCGAAGAAGGAATAACAATATCTCCTGGAAGACATATCTCAGATTCACCATCCATATTGTCACCTATTAGACCATCACTAACTTTCAATAACCACTCATCAAATTGCTCTGTCTCATCTTGATCTGAAGCAATCGTCCTTACAGAGAGTCTCATATTTTTTGTTAGTTTGAGCACCTGACAAAACTTCCAAAGGTAAGACGAATTCACGGTTGAATGAACGATATCTTGTCTCGATCCTCGTGAAATGACAGGAAGAATTTGTTTAAAGTCTCCACCTAGTACAACCACTTTTCCTCCAAAGGACAAATATTTGCTATATGTTGGAGAACACCTCATGATATCACCCAAACATTTATCAGGCACTTCATAGCAGTACCTACTAACCATTGGAGCCTCATCCCAAATTATAAGTTTGGCTTTCAACAACAACATTGCTTGAGGGGAACCAGGTTTGATGTTACATACAGAATCCTCAGTTATATTCAGCGGTATTTTGAACCTTGAGTGTGCCGTTCTTCTATTGGGAAGAAGTAAAGATGTAATACTACTCGAAGCAACGTTTAACACTATATCACCCCTTGAGCAAATCTCAGCAGACATAAGGTTCCAGAGAAATATTTTTCCAGTACCCCCATGACCATACACAAAGAAAAAACCCCCCTTCATCACAATACACAGCTGTAACAATTTTATCGAATGCATATCTCTGCTCAGGTGTTGCGATGGCTAATATGTCTGAGGCATTTTTCTTTAAATCATCCTTGTTAAAGTTTAGCTCTTCCCTAATAACCCTTTCGGTTAACAAAGAACTATCAACTTCAGTTGCTAAAGGCATTGGAGGATAGTCTTTCAAGGTTTTACCATAGGAATGTAAGATCTTGTCTATATCCATTAAGCACAACTGCTTAATCTCATCATCTGACATTGTTAACTCTGCATATTATACGATACTGTAAAAATTCAATCAAACTAAAAATGATCAATAAGGAAGAACTTTTATCATTATAATTAATAAAAACTCACCCCTCATGTTCATTACAGCTCTCTGTCAATACAAAATATCATCTGAGAGTTCATGCCAACATCTATCCCAGACATGTTCTGGTCTTGAGATATTGTTGGATGTTAATAGAATGACAAATAACCTCCTAACATATGATCCTAAGGCCCATGAGCTTGCTTCCTTAATTGCATCAATGAATTCTTTGTCATCTTGCAAGAGTTCAAGGGCGAAGCATGCATCTCTATACATAG
This sequence comes from Arachis ipaensis, assembly GCF_000816755.2. Taxonomy (NCBI): domain Eukaryota; kingdom Viridiplantae; phylum Streptophyta; class Magnoliopsida; order Fabales; family Fabaceae; genus Arachis; species Arachis ipaensis. The sequence goes on from NC_029785.2 coordinate 8,491,014, forward strand.
CATAAATTGTTCCTCCTACTGTTCTTATATCTCGAAAACTCATACATCCTCTCTGAGTATTCAAGAGAAGTCGTTAGTAATATTCTTCAATATTTGCTGCAAAAAATTTGGTTAAAATCCCACTTTTAAGTTGTTAAATAGATTAAGCAACGCTATTTTAATTATTATGTAGCTACACATCCGCATAAGAATAATTTTCCTAAAAATATAGAAAAATAAAAAATTGTATAATCTACAGATTATAACTGTTGAAAGTTATTTGAACATTTATTTTCTAGTGTAGATAAATCGAATAAAATGGACGTGGGGTATAGGCTGTTAAGATTTTAAATTTAAATCATTAAATAAGTAAGATCAAAATTGAATATAAACTCATCATTACCTGTAGGTACATGAGTATTCCAATTGCGAAGCCTTTCTTTCGAGGAAACCACTTTGAAGAATCGTCCTTCCAAACAAACTTGGTTGGAAACTCAGCATAAGTCAGACTTCGAGCATAGAAATATGACATGTTCGCCGCCATCCATCCCAAAAATATGGACTTATGAGATATTGCTCTTTCGACGATATCATTCATATTAGAAGTTTCACCATAAACCACAGGTTGCTCATCCACCAAATGTAATGGAAGTCTAATCACAAATGGTTCTTTCTCTTGGATTTCGTATCCAAATAGACGCCAGACTGCCTTACATGCCGAAATGTACCTACAATCGTAGTAATTCCTAATTTCGTCAACAACTTGTGTGGCTTCTGACGGATCACCAGCATTGTATAGAGTAGCTGTTACGCGGTCATTACCCTTGTGTACATACTTAAACAGATACTTAATAGAACTTGTTTGGCATGTGTATTCCACATTTATGTGGCACCCGAACTTGAGCAACAATTCTAGATTATACGAAATAATGAACTTATTGTCTAGTACACATTCCCTTTTCTTCACTGTTCGACCGTTATTAGTACGCCTATATTTAGAAAATCCGGCCTCATCAATGAATGTTCGCTGTCTAAACTCTTTAGGATAGAACTTTGAACATGATCCATTCTTCATGCAAGGTGAATTCTTGTTGTACGGACCACATGGACCATGTATTATATAATTTTGAATAGCTCCATGTAGATTTGGCCTTTCATTTTCATCAAGAATCTCAACTGTTATAGATTTGGCCTTTCATTTTCACATCAATTTCAGAGAGGAGAGGAGAGAAGTGTGGGAGTGGGAATGGGTTACGGGCTTAAGCCATTGGGGATTCTTTTTTTTTTTTTAAGTCAAAACGGCACCGTTTGGAGGAGTTAGTAACAAACCGAAAACCTTTTAAAAAAACCAACCAGTTCTAATGGTTCACCGATTAATCATATATACGACCGATTTTGTAATGAGTTTTTTTGTCAGACGATTTACTCATAACATCTTTTAAGCCATTTTTAAATTTTATAAAATTATTTATAATAATTATAAAAAGTGCTCATAATAAAAAATTTTAAAATTTTATAAAAATATTTTATTTAAAATTGTTAATAAAATCTTAGTTGTACTCTGTTTCAAAATAAATAATTATAATGATATTAGTATTTTATACAACAATTCATACAAAAAAAATTCAAATTTCATACAATATTTTTTCGTTCATTTTTAATAGCTCATAAATACAAAAAAAATATTGTACAGAATTTAAATTATTTTTGTATTAATTTTTATATAAAATACCCATAACATTATAATTATTCAGAAGTTGTATATAATTCGAACTATATGAATTTAATTTACTACATATTTGCCTAAATCGAATTTATTCAATTCGATTTATTTAATTTAATTTATTTTTGTATGTGGTATGATTTAATTGAAAGAGCAACAATTTATAATTTTATCTAGCATCAATAAATGCAAATTATGATTTGATTCTTCTATAATTTTATCTAGCATCAATAAAATTCCACTATCACTGGTTTTAAAAAAAATTAAAATCTAAAACGATAGTTAAAAATAAATAAAGAGGATAGATTTAATTCTTCTATAATTGTATGCATTTTTTTCCTAATTTGTATTTTTATCACAATCCACAAGTTCTATGTTTTATAACTTAACGTTAATTCATATATAGTATATAAATAAATTTAATTAGAATAAATAACAATTTATTTATTTTATTTTAGACTTTATAAATGAAAAGACTAATTCACTAATATAACGAATTATAATTAATGTAATATAATTAATTAAGTAATATAAATTATAATAAATTATATTAATTATATTAATATTTAAATATCTAATCAAATCAATTAGTTGATATAATTAAGTCAGTGCAATAAATTGTATTGAATGAGTTAAAACAGTTAAATTGGGAAATACTCTCTGAAGTATGCCACGTCAGCTTCATCATTAAGTGCAAACATCCGATTTTTATATAATAGAATAGATATAATTAAATATTTATAATAATTTTTTTGATTAATTTTTTTAAATTAAATCTTACAAAAATTTTTAATGGAGTGATAAAAATAGACAAAAGATTCTAACTTCAGTTATGTATTAGAGAAGTAAAAATTTTTCTAACTCTACTATTTGAGTAATTATATTTTGAATATGTATTGATAACATTAACGTATAAGGTAGAGGATGTCCAATAAATAAAAAACATAATTTTAGAAACAAGAGCAAACTTATTATTATTTTTTAAAAGATATTAATACTATAACTATTAATAAACTCTCATATTTTTAATTTTTATTTGTATTTTCTAAAAATATTAATTTTTTTGTGTAAGAGAACAAATCTATGGAATGATTATTTTTCTATTTATTTTTTTAAACATATTTTTCTTTAATTTTCTAACATACTCAAGAGACAAATATAGAATAAATGACCATTTGTATCCATGAAAAACGCTGACATTTGTATCCATGATAGCCTGAAACTAAAGTTATACCCATGATAGATGCCTTCCGTGTGACAAAAGTGCCCTGACGTGGATCTGAGCTTGGTTCGTGAAAATCCGATCCTACGTGGCACTCCCTACCTTATCTTCAACCCCTCTCTCTCTTACTCACTCTCTCTCTCTCTCTTCAACCCCCACTCTGGTCCCTTCTTCCTCAACACTCCCTCCCTCACCTTCCTCGTCGTCATCAATGGCGCAAGATCTCTTCAACAATTTCTCGTTCTCCAAAACCCTGAAGCTCAAGACCAAGCAGCAAGAGCTTCTGATCCGCGTCACTGTCCTCACACTCATCTACATCCTAGCCTTCATCACTCGCCTCTTCAGTGTTCTCCGCTATGAGTCCATGATCCACGAGTTCGACCCTTACTTCAACTACCGCACCACTCTTTACCTCACAAAAAACGACTTTGCCAAGTTCTGGAATTGGTTCGACTCGGAGAGCTAGTACCCACTTGGACGCATCATCGGCGGAACCCTCTACCCCGGTCTCATGCTCACTGCCGCCGCGCTCTACTGGGTCCTCCGCTTCCTCTGTTTTGCAGTCCACATCTGCGAGGTTTTCATCCTAACGGCGCCCTTTTTCGCCTCCAACACCACCCTCATTGCTTACTTCTTCGGCAAGGAGATTTGGGATTCCGGCGCAGGGATCGTCGCCGCAGCTTTGATTGCAATCTGCCCTGGGTATATTTCGCGGTCTATGGCAGGGTCCTATGACAATGAAGGCTATTTTCGCGCTTTTGTTGACATTTTACTTGTTTGTTAAGGCTGTTAACACTGGGTCGTTAGCTTGGGCTCTGACTTCGGCGTTTGGATATTTCTACATGGTTTCGACTTGGTGCCACTTTATGTATTGGTGTTGTTGGTTACTGGTGTATTGGTGTTACCATTTTGCGCCATTGATGACGACGAGGAAGGTGAGGGAGCAATTGTTGAGGAAGAAGGGGCCAGAGTGGGGGTTGAAGAGAGAGAGAGAGAGAGTGAGTAAGAGAGAGAGGGGTTGAAGATAAGGTAGGGAGTGCCACGTAGGATCAGATTCCCACGAATCAAGCTCAGATCTAAGTCAGGGCACTTTTGTCACACGAAAAGCATCTATCATGGGTATAACTTTAGTTTCAGGTTATCATGGGTACAAATGTCAGCGTTTTCATCTGTCATGGATACAAATGGTCATTTATTCGACAAATATATCTTTAGAGCATCGATAAAATGGTCTTATTTAGATTGGTATCCATCACAGATCAACGAAAAACTAGTCGCATCCTATGACATACTGATCCTTTTATAGTGTGGATCTTATCCGATCCGGTGACAGCGCGAATCGAATAATAGCCGCGATTGTCTTCGTGAGCTAAAGATTTAATTATATAGTGTGGATCTTATTTAGAGAACGTGAATTTCATATTTGATTTAATTACAAAGAGAGAAAAGATTAATGTAGTTGATTATGCGGAGTGTATATCTTCTTCAAAGAACCTTCCTGTAATTGCTCTTAGCAAGACAGAGACTGCATAGTCTAGAACTATTTTGTTAATGGTAACATTTTATATAATTATATTATTAAGAGAAAGATAATATTCTCATTTATTACTAATTATACCTTCTCTAAATTATACAAATTATACTATAATTATACAAACTATTTGTTTTTAAATTAGAAAATTAAATTCCTCTACCCCGGTCTCATGCTCACTGCCGCCGCGCTCTACTGGGTCCTCCGCTTCCTCTGTTTTGCAGTCCACATCTGCGAGGTTTTCATCCTAACGGCGCCCTTTTTCGCCTCCAACACCACCCTCATTGCTTACTTCTTCGGCAAGGAGATTTGGGATTCCGGCGCAGGGATCGTCGCCGCAGCTTTGATTGCAATCTGCCCTGGGTATATTTCGCGGTCTATGGCAGGGTCCTATGACAATGAAGGCTATTTTCGCGCTTTTGTTGACATTTTACTTGTTTGTTAAGGCTGTTAACACTGGGTCGTTAGCTTGGGCTCTGACTTCGGCGTTTGGATATTTCTACATGGTTTCGACTTGGTGCCACTTTATGTATTGGTGTTGTTGGTTACTGGTGTATTGGTGTTACCATTTTGCGCCATTGATGACGACGAGGAAGGTGAGGGAGCAATTGTTGAGGAAGAAGGGGCCAGAGTGGGGGTTGAAGAGAGAGAGAGAGAGAGTGAGTAAGAGAGAGAGGGGTTGAAGATAAGGTAGGGAGTGCCACGTAGGATCAGATTCCCACGAATCAAGCTCAGATCTAAGTCAGGGCACTTTTGTCACACGAAAAGCATCTATCATGGGTATAACTTTAGTTTCAGGTTATCATGGGTACAAATGTCAGCGTTTTCATCTGTCATGGATACAAATGGTCATTTATTCGACAAATATATCTTTAGAGCATCGATAAAATGGTCTTATTTAGATTGGTATCCATCACAGATCAACGAAAAACTAGTCGCATCCTATGACATACTGATCCTTTTATAGTGTGGATCTTATCCGATCCGGTGACAGCGCGAATCGAATAATAGCCGCGATTGTCTTCGTGAGCTAAAGATTTAATTATATAGTGTGGATCTTATTTAGAGAACGTGAATTTCATATTTGATTTAATTACAAAGAGAGAAAAGATTAATGTAGTTGATTATGCGGAGTGTATATCTTCTTCAAAGAACCTTCCTGTAATTGCTCTTAGCAAGACAGAGACTGCATAGTCTAGAACTATTTTGTTAATGGTAACATTTTATATAATTATATTATTAAGAGAAAGATAATATTCTCATTTATTACTAATTATACCTTCTCTAAATTATACAAATTATACTATAATTATACAAACTATATGTTTTTAAATTAAAAAATAAATTATTGTATTATTAATTAATATTTTTTTCTATTAATATAAACATTATGCAATTATTTTATGAAAGTTAGTTAAAAAATTTTCACCGAAAATATTTCCATAGAAAAGTTAGCAACTTTTCCATAGAAAAGTTAGCAACTTTGCAAATCTTTCGCATAATAAGATCATTGGAGTCTGCGATTATACATTAACTTTAAGTTAAAAACACTTTGAGAGGGAGCCAATGACTTTCTATACCAAATTGAAAGATAGAAAGCAAAAACATTTACGAATTTGGTCCCAATTCCAAAAGTATTTATTTATACTTCTTTAATTATTATATAAATTAAAAAATAAAATCTTTCAAAATACCACTATCTTTGACAAAGAAAAGTTAATGTCACTTAAATAAATAGAAAAGAGCTACAATGATTTTTACCAAATTTCAGAAAAAACCTATATAAATTGCCATTAAAAAAAGTAATTTCAGAGGCAGGAAGGGATAAAATACAATGCTGATCTTTTAATTTAGAAGTTAAAAAAATTCCATGCTATCATCACTAACTTCAAGCTCTCTTGATTTCTTTAGAAAAGTCCAAGAGACCGTGGTCATGATCAGTCTTGACTGACTCTTTGAATATTATATCAATTAGCAACTTCACAAATACATCATTTTTCTTCTCGCTTCTTAATTCTTGATAAGTCTGGTCAACTCTATATTTTTGTCTCCAACATATTTTTATGAAAGACTCAATAAAACTAGAGTTGTGCAGGATAAACAATGTAAAGTATAAACACTGAAACTTTGTATGATGGACCTGTTATATATATATATATATATATTTTCCTTTGTAGGTATCATTATCTATTTTTGTTTGGACATAAACTTTCTGTGGATGATGCAGCTACTACAGTATATGCAAGACAAATGAAAGTGATATTCCAAAATACAGAACTAAGTGACAAAAATGACAGTATTTAGTACACATTATTCTTATTTACATTTACTATCAATATAACAACAGAAGATATGTGTATTTGTATATTGCAAAGATGTTCTTAGTACAAGAATCACTACATTCTTATATTATCACTGGAATACAAAAACATTCTAATATATTTATAGATATACAAAAGACATTTTATGAATGGCTAGGAGAAGAATCGTTACCATCATCTTCATCTGAGTTTAACACCATTGTTTTTAAGGGCATTAACAATAGCCCAAACCTTGGTTTGGCTCTTAAATCCCTACTACTCTATTTCTTTAGTTACATTGACATGAATTCCTCTTCCTTGTCCATCCTTAAGTCCTTCAACTTTGAGCCACATGGCCAATACCTCCCCAACAACAGCAGCTACTTTCGCATTGCAGGACCAGCCGCACTCAAGCGACTGGTTAATGGAGTGCTCCGCCATGGAGTAGGTTGCTACAATATGACCATGGTTTCTATCCACCATGTTTGCTGTAATGTGTTTCAATGACATGAATATTCTCAGCACATACCGCTTCAAAACAGTCATTCTTCAGTTATCTAATGGCAGATAGAAAATTAAACACACAAATTCGTTTAAACAAAAACGAAAGGAGAAACCAATGTCTTGATTGCAAATAAGTCATTAACATTCTCGATTGTAAATTTATTATTAGGAGCGATAAACATGAAGGATACACCACCAAGTCTGAAATTATACATAAAAGCACATTTATGCATAACGAAATGAAATGTCTCAAGTACATAACAACATTGACACACTAAAATTTAAAACCATAAAGAGTAGTACAATGAGCGTGATATAGCAGGAAAAATGTATCAAACTATAAAAATCTCAAATATGAATATAACATGTCACCTAACTTATAAACATTACCCAAATAGGTAAACAAGGAATCAACCTTTAATCCACTTATTCAATTACATTGAAAAAACCCATGAACATATTCAAACAACAAAACTAGAGATCAAGAGATCAGGAAATGATAAGAGTAAGGAACTTTTAGTTTAAGCAACAACCATGAGCTCACTAAAATAATACTCCATATAATAAACTAATTTGCATAGCATATCTGTACATGTAGTTTAGGCATTTCATCAAACACATCATAAGCAAGTAAATAAAATGAAACTCTTACCCGTAGCCTTCAAAAACTACTAAAACTGAACAACGAATTCTCGAGAACGAGCTCTAGTAACTCCTGCCAGCTGCTTCTTCTGCCGGCGACGACGAGCTCAGGGAAGGCGTCCGAGCGCGACTGAGTCCGAGAAGGTGACGACGGACAAGACGGTGACTACTAATGACGCGGAGAGCAACGAGGACCTTGAGTGCTTGACCGGAGACGAGAGAGGGAGAGAGCTTGAGATTGAGCCAATGAGCAAAGAGATGAAAGCTCGAGTTTCAGTGAGAAAAGGGAGAGGAAGGAGAGGTTAGGGCTAGATTTTTTTAATTTTCGGGTCAGCTTGATAGATTAGTGAGAGCTTGGGCTTTGACAGGGACAAGAGGTTAGGGTTAGAATTTTTTTTAGAGACCTATTTGTATTTTTAAATTATTAGGAATTTAAATGTTCAAAAAATAAAAAATCAAGGATATATTTATTCTTTTATAAAAAAATTTAAACATAATTCGATTCAGATATTGTAAATTGATCGGATCAAACTAGATCTAATAATTATAATGCAGACATTTGGATTTATTATTGTTGCTATAATAAACCGATTTTATTATAGTTTATTAAAAAATAAATTATTAACTGGTTTAATAAAAATATCCAATCATAATATGATACGTGTATACGCCTTTAAAAAAAAGGACATTTTTTATGTCTTTATTAAAGTGGTCTCCAACTTTAATTATGTGTTGTTGTCTTTTGTTTCTGTTCTATGTTTTATTTTTTATTTTTTTTGTGCTGTCTTCAATAATTTTTTGTCATCACAATGTTGTTTCAGTTCTCACATTGAAAAATTTACCAACTACTTCTTACATGTAAGATTTTTTTGTGATTTGAAATCCTTTCAAAATTTCTCTTCCTTTCTTTAATAAAATTCTCTGAGAAAGTCTAAGGAGTCAATAACTTTTGTGTTTTGTGGCCAGCACTTAACCATCAAAAGAAAAGTGAGTGATCTCCCACCATTAGATGTAATCTCACACCATTAAAACTACTATTGATGGCCAATTGATGGTTACAAAACACAAAAATTACTAGCCCCTAGCACTCCTCAAATTCTCTGTGTTACAGTTTTTAAGATCTTAATGATTCTTTAAGAATATTTAACTCTGGCATATAAATTAACCTGTCTTACTAGTGGATCTATTTAACATGTTAATATTGATATATTTTTCTTAAATAGTCACACTATTAATCTTGAAAACTCCCTAGGTGAAGAAAGGGAGAGAAGTGTTAAGGGCTACTAGAAGACCAGACAATTGTTGTAGAGAGGTGAGTTCTTTAATTTGTGTGCTAGAGTAGATATTTATTGTGCTGTATTTTATATTTTACGTGTTGAGGAGCAAATTTTGTATGCGGTGATAGTGTGATGTTTTCTTACACTCTTTTATATAAATTGATTAAAATTAACATAATCCATGTTTCAATCAAAAAGAAGAAGTTATAGATGTTCTTCAACATCCACCACTTTCACATGTAACATTTGGTATTGAGGAGGAAAAGAAAAAAGTGTTGATCAAGCAACAAAAAACCAGACATATGCAAATGAGAGGTGAATTCCTTAGTTTGTGTGCTAGAATAGGTAATTTTTGTGCTGTACTTTGTATTTTATATTTTTATGTGCGGAGCAAACTTTGTGTGCTGTGATATTCTTACACTTTTATATATATTAATCAAAAGTAACATAATTCATATTTCAGTCAGAGAGAACAAATTATAGATATTCCTTAACATCAACTTTTTTCACATGTAACAACTGGTACTGAGGAGGAAAAGAAAAAAGTGTTGACCCAACAACAAAAAATTAGATAAAAATTGTTGAGAGGTGAGTTCTCTAGTTTGTGTGCTAGAGTAGATAATTGTTGTGCTGTATTTTGTATTTTATATGTTGAGCAACAAAACTTCCTTCCCAACCATGAAGTTTGTTCTCCACTATTTTTCTTCACAATCAACCTTATCCTTCTTTCTTTTCTTGTTCATGGTGGTGTTTATGATATTTTCAAGATCAAAAGCAAAGCCACAAAACTCAAAATTGCCACCAGGACCATCTAAACTACCCTTTATAGGGAACAGACACCAACTTAGTTCTATGCCTCACCGCGGCGTAACAAAATTATCACAAGAATATGGCCTTCTTATGCACATAATAGACTCATTTAGAGTTTGTTAAGTATTTTTTGTATGATACGATGTTGAAAATTAAATTATAAGAATGTGACAAATAATAGTATGCTTAATGTTTTAAGTGAATAGAATGGTTAGAAGTTAGATGTTTGTATATGTGATTTAGGAATATATAATTTAATAGATTAATATTTCGAAAATATATTATGTTTAAAAGTTCATTTAATTTGAATAGAGATGGAGGGTGTTGTTTCCTAGGAGAAACAGAGATCTGGTTGAGGGTTCGTCTGACATACTTCTCCCCTATCTGGAGGAGGCAAGTTTCTCCCATGTTGTCCAAATCAAAGACTCTACTTTTGACAATGCATTCATAGAGAGATGACGCCCTGAAACTCATACGTTCTACATGCCATGGAGTGAGTGTACAATCACCCTTTGAGATGTCGCTTTTCATCTTGGCTTAGGCATCGACGGACAGCTAGTTGGCGGATACATAAGAGATTTTCAGAGATGGTATGGCTGCGACTCATAAAAATCGGTGCACTTGGAGCGATGCCTCCACGGCGAGAAGCTCAAGAGGGTCAGACACAGTATGAGTCATATTGTATTAAGCTGACTTGGCTGAAGACGTGGTTGAGAAACATGCCACATGATGCATCACCCGAAGTATTGAGTCAATATGCAAGATGCTACATCCTTCGACTGATTGGTGGTCTACTTATAACGGACAAGTCCAGTTCAACTGTCCATATCTAGTGTGTATCATCACTCTTCTGCTCATTAGGATCACAATGCAAATGAAATAATGGAGTTAATGATTTTTTAACGTGGTAATTAAAACTTTTTTTTTTTAATCTCAATTTGTACTTTAGGAAACTTTTAAAACTCTTACCCTAATTTTACTTAAGGCTTTTAAAACTTCTTAGAGAGAAATTTGAGAAAATATTTAGATTATCATATTAGATAGTCATTAGGGAGTCTAATATGACAGCCGTTAGTCTATCTTAATATGTTGTTGACGGTTTTGTGACAAAAATATCAAAATAGTACCAGGATAGATCTAACATGAGTTACGGATGTTAAGTTTAGGGGATCAAATTTAGTAAATTAAAAATTTGAAGACTAAATTAAGGTGCGAATACAATTTCATGAATCATTTTGAGCATTAACTCGAAATAATATTCTTTTGATTTATGATAACTCACATCTTATAACATGGTAATCTGTAAAAAAATGCCAAATCTATCTATAATAAATAAAATTGGACTCGTAGACTTAGTGAACAGTGTTACCCCTTCCTAGCTTATGGTGCATCTTTCCATTGTACTTTGAGAAAACGGGCTTCTACTTCTTAGTTTCTAGTTTAAAATTTTATGAATGAAAGATGGAAATTAGCAAAATTATTCTCATTTACTGCATTTGAACTACCATCAAAACTCCGAAATGTTTATTCTCGATTACAAGCAGGTATACTTATTTTTTTCGTTTTTATTTTGTTCTTGTATTTGCTCCTAAAGAACTTTTGTCATCTCGAATATTAATCATCAAACATATCTAAATGATTAAATATCACTCATTCCTGGATAAATTATATACTCATCCACATAGAGTGAGTTAAATTCTAGCTAGAGTATACATTTAAATTGGTCTTTAATTTAATATCAAATATTTTTATTCTAACAGATTGGTATTCCTTTTTACGTCTTAGAAAATTAATTATATCAGACAAATTGGTTTATCTATTGTTTCAATAAAACTTTTAATATATGTGTTAGAGCCTAATAAATTTTAATATATTGCTCATAAAGTTTTTTTTAGTTGAGAAAGAAAAAGGGCTAGTGTGTGGTTACACACCTTTTTCCCACAACCACTCTGTTCACATATCATAGCAAGATATTCTATCCTTGTTTAAGAGTAGGAAAAAGATTATGAATATTAAAAACTATCTTATGTTGTGATTTTGTGACATAAAAATGATTGAGAGTCTGACAGTAAATTGCATAGTTATCGCAGGGTGTTGGTTGTTGTTAGTAAGACATAAGGTTTATGGAATCATTATTCATAAGGTTTAAGGTTATGAATGAAATACAGATTACAAAATTGACCCTTTAACTGTTTAAGCCAATGATGCTTAGCTCCGTGAAGATTTGCTAATAACATTCTCTAATCTGTTAATAAAAAAATGACCCGTGAAGATTTGCTAGCTCTACCAATTAATGATGTGTTTACTTGTTCAGAATTGTTGCTCCCTGCACTTTCTTTTTCTAACACGTTAACATTCTCAATGCATCTTTATTTGCTTAGAAAAATAGCAGCCAATGCTCACTCTGAAGTTAAGAACTGGCTAAACTGCAGTAGATAGCAATAATACAGCTTTATTCTATTAAAGTTTTTTTTGTTCATAACTATATCTAAAGTTTACAATTATCACTGACGTTATATATTATCCAAATTAGCCTTTTATAGAAATTCATCACTTCATTGATTAATTAATTAGCCATCGCCGAAAAAGAAAAAAGAAAAAGAAAAAGAAGAAGATAGTTTAGAGTGTGAGATATCAGATGCTAAGGGTGAGATGAGAAATACATGAATAGAGAAAAGAAAGATTGAGAATTAAGAGAAAGTATGTTTGTGTGTTTCTGACATTGAAAAAATGAGAATTAATTAGTTTTGTGGGTTACAATGCAAGTACTTATACTGTGAGCTGCTAACAGCTTAACAATTAATCAGTGTAACTAACTGAGTTGCTAACTAACTGAATTGCTAATTGACTGCTAAGTTGTCATTGGCAGCTTAACACCTTTCTTTTTGCTCTCTGGTCTTGGAGTGGTTCATTTGTGCACACTTACATGTCCCTGAAACCAAGGGCTTCTAACTGCTTCTGCTTACTAACTCTGGAGTGGTTCACTTGTGCACACTTACATGCCCCCTGAAACCAAGGGCTTCTCAGCTGCTGTTGCTCTAAGTAGTTGCATTAAGGTTCTGCTTCAAACACTCTTAATAAGTCCCTAAACTTGAAGTTGCTTTTGAAAGAGGCTTTGTCAATGTATCTGCCAGTTGATCCTGAGTTGGGATATGCTATACAAAAATTTTCTTTTTGGTGGCATAATCTCTGACAAAGGACTAAATTAGTGCAAAATATTTGGATTTATTGTGTAGGATTGGGTTAGCTGACAATAAAACGACACTTTGATTGTCACAATAGACTATCGGTTTGGTAGAGCAAGAGACTTCGATTTCACCCAACAAATTTTGTAGCCAGATAATCTTAGTTACTGCATCTGAGATGCCTCTGAATTCTGCTTCAGTATTGCTTTTTGAGACTGCAGTTTGTTTTCTGCTTGCCCAGGACACTAAGTTTGAACCCAGGTAAATTGCATAGCCATTTGTTGACTTCTGATCATCAACATCACTGGTCCAATCAGAGTCATAAAACCCATATATTCTGAAGTTGGTGAATTTGTTGAACATCAGCCCATGTTGTAAGGTGTATACGCTTGACAGCTTTCCAATGAGATTCAAGAGGGTTATGGAGAAATTGAACTACTTTGTTCACAGAGAAAGAGATTTCTGGTCTGGTGATTGTGGCACACTGAAGGCCACCAACAACGGATCTGTATAATGTGGGGTTGTTGAAGGCAGTGTCACCAAAGGTAGAGAGTTTCAGGGATGAGGTCATAGGGGTTGGTGTTGATTTTGCATTGTTCATATCAGCTTTCTTTAGAAGTTCTTTGATATATTTGTTCTGCTTCAGTGTGACAGTCCCTATGGAGCTTTTTCAGACTTCAATTCCAAAGAAGTAGTGTACTTCACTAAGATCTTTTAAGGAGAACGTGTTATGCAGTTGTGCCATAATTGCTGCAATTTCACTTTCAGAGGTACCAGTTACTAGAATGTCATCTACATAGACAAGGATGTAGGTGGCAGAGTTGCTGTGAGCCTTATGAACAGGGACACATCAAATTTTGTGCTTATGAAGCCAGATTGATGAAGGGAAGCACTTAGCCTTGTAAACCACGCCCTTGGAGCTTATTTGAGTCCATAGAGTGATCTTTGGAGCTTGCAAACTTGCTGACTTTTGAGGGATATAAAGCTTTCTGGTTGTTTCATAAAAACTTCTTCATAGAGGTTACCATTTAAGAACGCATTGTTGAAGTCGAACTAGCGAATTTTCCACCCTTTTGCAAGTGCAATGCTCAACATGACCCTGACCGTTGAAGGCCTGACCATGGGGCTGAATATATGGTCATAATCAACCCCTTGCTTTTGGTGAAACCCATTCGCTACAAGCCTGGCCTTGTATTTTTGGATGCTATCTTCAGGATTTTTTTTTACTCTGAACACCCATTTACAACCTATGGGAGCTGAGTGAGTCGGAGGATCCACCAATTGCCAGATGTTGTTCTTTATTAGGGCTGAGTATTCTTCTTCCATTGCTGCTCTCCAGTGTGGGGTGGCAAGAGTTTCTTCAATAGACGCTTGTAGGGGCTTTTCTGCACATTGTTCACTGTTGGGAGCCAGGGTAGCTATCAGGGCTCTGGGCTTGTAAATGCCACGTTTGCTTCGAGTTTGCATTGCATGATTGTTCTGAGTTGTGGGTGGTGGACAAGCCTCAGCTGATTGTGCACCAGGTCCAATAGCTACCTGCAATGGCTCAGTGTCATAGGATTCTACAGAATCAATTGTGTTAGTGGTTGTAACAATATCATTGACTTGAACAGATGCATTTGGTAATGAATTGGATACTGCATTGATATTAGTGGAAGTCGTATCATTTATGTCTATGCTTGTTGGTGGGGGAGCAGGGAACAGGGGAGGGCTTTCATAAAATGTGAATATGGGGTGGGGTGAGGTTCGGTCTGGTTGAAGCTGGTGCAGAGGACGGTGAACAGGGTTGGATAAAGGAATTCATGCTCCCAGAAGATGACATTTCGAGACATGTAGATCCTGCCAGATGGAGCTAGGCATTTGTAGCCTTTGTGGTCTGGGTTGTATCCGAAAAAGATGCATTTTTGAGATTTGTGATCAAAATATCAAACTTGTGTTTGTTGTAAGGTCGTAGTAGAGGGTAGCATGTGCAGCCAAAGGGTTTTAGGTAGTGGTAATCTGGAGTGGTGTTGAAGAGGGCTTCTAGAGGAGTTTGAAGTTAAGGACCTGAGTTGGTAGACGATTGATAAGGAATGTTGCTGTTATGATGGCTTCATCCCAGAATGGGAGAGGTAAGGAAGCTTGAGAAAGCAGGGTTAGGCAGGTTTCAGTTAGGTGCCTATGTTTGTGCTCGACACAACCATTTTTTTGGTGTGTGTGAGGACAAGTTAGTCTATGTTGTATTCCCTGGTCTACAAGGAACTGGCTAAAGGCTTTTGAGAGGGATTCCCCACCATTGTCAATTTTGGAGAGCTTTGATTTTATGGTCAGTTTTGTTCTCAATCATTGTTTTGAATTGACAAAATGGCTGAGAGGGTCTGGGACTTTGCTTGCAGCAGGTAGGTGCCTGTGTATCTGCTATAAGCATCTATGAAGCAAGCATAATATCTGTAGCCAGATTTGCTAGGAAGGGGAGCTGGCCCCCAAAGGTCTGAGTAAATGAGTTCTAAGGGTGTGGTGTGTTGTTTTTGAGAGTGAGAAAATAGGAGTTGGTGGATCTTATTTATGCAGCAAGGTTCACATGATGTGTTGAAGGGAGTATTAGTCTAAGCTGGCTGACTATGGAGATTGGTCAGGATGGCTTTGGTGATTTTTAAGGAGGGGTGGCCAAGTCGTTTGTGCCACAGTTCCAGGGAGTTGGCGGTGTGTGTATTGGTTGTTTGAGGTTTGAATTGGAGTTTCTGCAATTGGTTATTTGAGGTTTGAGTTGGGTTTTCTGCAGGTGGGCAGGTAATACTAGTGTTAGTTGAATTTTGGTAAAGGGAATTTGAATTTTGGTCAAGGCTTTTGTGCAGGACGTGGATTGGGTATCATAGTACAGGGATTTGAATTTTTTGAGGCGCAGGCTTTGCTCACTTTGGTACTTGAGTTACAAGTAGAATTGGTCAAAGTTCCATTAATAACACAGTTCAAGGAAGGATCATTAGCAGAATGAGCATGAGTACTAAAAGATGCACTTTTATTGAGTTGAGAGGTAGCTGTATCAAAGTTTGCACTGTCAATGTGTGCGATTACATTTGTATCTGTAGCATTGATTACATTTGTATCTGCAACATTCTTATTGACACTGTTTTTTACACTAGTCCTAGTCATGCTTTCATTTGCAGGCCTACTGCTACAAGCTACTGGTGCTACTCTGTTCTTGCTTTTCTTTTTGTTCTTTTGGCATATCACAATGGGCTACTTGAATTTTTTTTTTCTTTTTCATTTGTTAAGCTTTTGACACTAACATTTGCATAAGCTCTCTTTTCAACATTGGCTGCTTTTTCTTTTTCAACTTTTCAGATTGGCCTTTAAATTTGGATATCATCAAATTTATACAATCCATTCCTAAGTCTGCCTTGGAGTATAATCTTCTTAGATTCCTGGCATTTTACAACACACAGGTAAAGCCAGAATTCAAAAAATACTCCATTATCTAATGCAAACTTTGATACACTAATTAGATTTTTGGAAATGGTAGGGACATGAAGCAAATTTTGAAGTTTGAAAATTTTGTTTGACATAGATGCATGAATGATAGACCTTCCAATATTAGCAATGCTCGTACCTTTTCTATTACCTCCAAACACCTGTTCAGGTCCCTGATATTCTGAACTGTTGATTAGTTTCATTTGTTCGAATGTGATGTGGTCTGAATTGGGGTACCATCCTGAATCTGAGCTTGGAATGGTGAGCAGTGCTTAGGGGTTTTGGTTGGCTTGCTGTGTTTGTTGATTTTGTGATCTGTACGTCTAGGTTTGTGGAGTTTGGGTGGTGGAGGTCCACTATTCTGGTGTTGGAGCTCTGGGTTCTAATAGTTTTGCTTAAATCTGTGATAGCACTGCCACATAGTTGGCACTGAGGTTTGTTGTTCTGCCACCAGGAGAAGCTTCTTCCTCTACCTCTTCGGCCACTTTGTCCTCTGCCATAGTCTCTTGAATAGCTGTCATAGGGTGTTTCAGTTTGGTATTCTACATCTTCTTTGCTTGAATCTGGTTTCTTGTGTGCTAAGTTGGCATGCACCATGTTTGGGTTAGTTTTGCGAAACCTCTCATTCACATCTTCCTGAGCTAATAGCTATTACTCTAAATCGTTTATGGACATGTGATCGGATCTTGCATTAACCATGGTGATAAAGGCACTAAATTCTTCATCTAGTCCTCCTAGTGTACATTCAAAATATTCATCTTTGGTTAGAGGAGCTCCAATAGCAGAAAGGAAATTCGCTACCTTGTTGATTTTCGTGATGAATTCTGAGACTGATGATCCATGCTTCTTGACTGTCTTCAGTTGTGCCTTTAGCAATTTTACCTTGGATTTCATTCTTGCTACAAAGTGTTCTTCAAGGACTTCCCAGATCTTGAAGGCATACTCATATTTAACCACTTTGTTTACGAAAGATTCATCCATAGCTAATAACATCCATGCTATAAGACATTCATCTCTTTTCTCCCACTCTTCAAAATCCTGTGAGACCTTTTCTGTCACTTGTTCTTCTACTGAATTGAACTTTCTTGGCATTGAACCTGTTGTGATGTGATTTTTGAAACCAATTTGCTTTGATGCAAGCAACGGCTTGGCACTTCCAGGCTTTGTAGTTGTCCTCATCTAACTTGATTGTTGCAGAAAAATTGGCAATTGAAGCCATAGGTGGAGCCAAGCGATTCTGCGATCTGGAAGAGGGTTAGTCCATGGATCAGAACTGGTGCTCTGATAACATGTGAGATATCAGATGCTGAAGGTGAGATGAGAAATGCACGAATAGAGAAAAGGGAAATTGAGAGTTGAGAGAAAGTGTGTTTGTGTGTTTCTGAGATTGAAAAAATGAGAATTAGTTAGTTTCATGGGTTACAGTACAAGTATTTATAGTGTGAGCTGCTAACAGCTTAACAACTAATTAGTGTAACTAACTGTGTTGCTAACTAACTGAATTGCTAACTGACTGCTGAGCTGTCATTGGCAGTTTAACACCTTCTAACTGCTTTTGCTTTCTGGCTCTGGAGTGGTTCACTTGTGCACACTTACATAGAGGAGGGAGAATTTGAATAAAGGTTTCTCAAAATTTTCTGGACTTTATTTCATATACATATAGATAGAAAATATGAGATTTTATGCAGATGAAAAATTTAATAATATTGTGAGTGATAGATGCAGCAGAAAAGATAAATACTACGAGATATCTTGGTTCAGTTTCAAAGTGAAATCTATCTCCGTTTCTACCATAACAATGATGAAATTTTTAATTATAATTTGATTTAAGTTAGGTTTAATTATTCTGTAGGTCCCTGTAGTTTCACCGAATTTTCAATTAGGTCCCTATACTTTTTTTTTCTTTTCAATTGGGTTTCTAGACGTTAATTTTTTTTTCAATTTAGTCCCTACCGTGACAAAACCGTTTGAGATAACAAAAATATTCTGTTCAAAAATCGAATATTCTCCTAATTAGGTTAGAATTGCTAATTGAATCCACCCTATTTTTTTTAAAATATCAAAACTAACCCTTAGCATTTTGTCTCAAAAGTAAAGAACCCTAGTCAGCGCTTGTTCTCTGAAGTCAGTGGCATTTCTCCTCCTTGCTGGTCATCCTTGGTCTGCTCTGCGCTGGTGGTGTGTCACTTCCGTTGCGTTTCCTTGCCTGGCCGCACCTCACCTTGCTGCTCTGCTCTTCAGGTATCGATGCTGATGGTAGAATCTTGAAGAAATGCCCTATTCTAATCTCAGATTCAGTGGGGAGCTATGGAGCTTATCTGGCTGATGGGTCAGAGAACATGTGAGATCTTCAA
Source organism: Arachis ipaensis (assembly GCF_000816755.2). NCBI lineage: Eukaryota > Viridiplantae > Streptophyta > Magnoliopsida > Fabales > Fabaceae > Arachis > Arachis ipaensis. The sequence continues at coordinate 8,509,991 of NC_029785.2, forward strand.
AGGACTAATATCAAGTATTTAAGAATTAACTGTAATTGCTGTTTACTTGTGGTGTTTGTTATATTTTCTTATCTTTTGTGTAGCCAGCTAATTGATCAACAAAGTTAATGATATTCTAGATATGATGATATTCCAACCTTGCTTCTTCATCTTGGCGTCCCATTTTAATCTCTTGGTTTTTGAAAGGGGACCGTTTATGAACATCGGAATTGAAATTGCTTGTATAGAAGTTCTGCTATATGTTTAGATGTTTAGATCAGCACTCTATTACTACTATTTTATATATTTATTACTACTATTTTGTTGAATGATGGAAACTAAATTTTATATATACTTATTACTACTATTTCTTGACACCAATGAGAATCATAAGAGATGCAATTCTTGGAGTCTGAAGCCCGGCTCTGGTAGTGGTGTCCGAGGGTGCAAACACTATAGATGTAAGTAGGGCTGTGTTGGTTCAAATAGAGCCCATGACTAGTTGGATGTAGGGACTTGGGGGACCATAGGGGTTGGCCTCAGGGCATTGCAGCTGCAGTGGCTTGTCCCAATTGACTTGTTGTTACGGTTGAAGGGGATTTTGGATTCGAATTTAGTGTATGAAATTGAGAATATGATGACTGATTTTGAAAAGTGTATGAAATTGAGAATATGATGACTGATTCTGTTGATTCATGGATGTCTCAAATACATGTTTATAGAAACAACTTAAGGTCAAACCACAAATTGTAAAACGCTAGCAGAAATATTTACTGCCATTGTTTTAAATTAGGATCTTCCATAAGCTCTTCTATGTTTCTGTTCATAGCTAGTAGTTCTGTAATAGATAGGATTACATAAGTTAGCGTAATTACTATGCCACAACCCAAAATTCCAAGTTCTAGGAGATTTTTTTACTAGTTACTAGTGAGTACTGAGTAGTGATAAAAGTAAATTATAAATGAATCTTGTTGTCCTGAATCTTGTTGTCTGTTCTTGTTTTCCTTATCTTTTGTCGATACTTGAGAAAATATGTATTGCCTTATATGTCTTATCTTTTTTTTCAATCTAGACACTGGTTCAGTACTAGTTACATGTGGTAGTGATTGTTTTCAAAAATGGAAGTGTATATGGTGGTAACCGAAAAATTTTTGAGGAGATGAATGGACCTCACAAAGATGATCCTACTCCGACTTCCTTTGTTCTGAAAGCAGGCTACCATACTTTGATTGAAGCTTTTGGTGGAAAGGACTATCTTGTTGGGACACCTGATGAATTCAAGTTTGCTCTTTCAAAATTCTTCGAAAATCGGCCGTTATCAATGTTATTGTTAATCCCTATGCTGGTTCAGAGAGTGGGAGGTTGCAACACAAGAACTGATTTCTAAATTATCTGTATTACATTAAAACTATGTTTTCTATGGTTTTCGTTTTTAGATTTCAAATTTCAATAACACAAATTACATAATCTTGTGGTTTTTTATGATGTACCATGATATGATAAGGACACAAACTATATTCTATGAATCCACATAAAGGTAAAATATTACATAATCATAATGAATACTTGAATGATGGAAATTAAATTTTATATATACTTACTACTACTATTTCTGTTTTATTTTATCCATTCTTTTTTTTTTCTGTATGTTCTTAAGATAAGATATTTTAAAAGTTAAAAAAAATTATTTTTGGTATAATTTGTATATAAATAAGCAAATGAATGATAGTGACAAAATAAAAGGGATTATAGGAATATCTTTCATGTTATAGAATCATTGAATAGGATTACAGGAATATCTTTCATTGAATATTTATAGTTTTATCAAATTTTCAATTAGGTTCTTATACTTTTTTTTTAAATTAGGTCCCTAAGGGTATACAAGTAATTTCACAATTTACTAACATGTTTTTGATATTTAACATTAACAGGAACTAAATTGAAAAAAATAATATACAGAGACCCAATTAAAAAAAAAGTATAAAAATCTAATTAAAAATTCGATAAAATTATAAGAACTTGCAGAATAATTAAACCTTTAAGTTATAAATAGCTATCCAAGCCAAATACAAAAACAAATTTCTCAATCAATAACACACTAAAAAACTCATGGCTTTTCCTAGATGTTCTACATCCTAGCAGCCTTTTCAATTAGTTGATTCTCACTTTTAAGTTCTCTTTTTCTCCTGAATAAACTAATTCATATAAGCTATTTCAGAGAATGAAATGATGAAGAAATGAAAACTCTTGAGAAAAAGAGATCATTGCACAACATCACTCTATAGTTTATATGTAGAACTGAATTTTTCCTTTCCTCGTTTTTTTCAAACTGAATTTAATAACTATATGATCAAAATGACAAAATCACTAATCTCTCACTTTTGACTAATAAAAAAATAAAAAATAATATTAGATAACCAATTTTTTTAATTAACATCAGTCATT
>NC_029785.2:8512771-8514006 GCF_000816755.2 Arachis ipaensis
TTTCTAAAAATTATTTTATTTATTTTAAAATTTAAATTCTAAATTATAAATATTTAATTTTAAATTTTAAATTTAAATACTAAATTTAAATAATTAAAAATTAATTTCCCGTACTTTTTCTAAGAAAAAAATTATGGTTATTTTTTACTGTCTATAAACCTAAATACTAAAGTTGAACATTATGACTAACTAATATTCTTATTTTATGATAATTCACATTTTATAACATGGTTATACCTCATACGTCTAGAGTGTTGGGTATGTGTCTAATTTTATTTAGATTTAATTATCTGTTGGTCCTATAGTTTTATTAAATTTTTGTTTAGGTCTTTATCTTTTTTTTTTCAATTAGATTCCTACACTATTTTAATTTTATAATTAAGTTCTTTTTAGTGTAAAAATTATTAGAATTAATTGAATATTTGTTTAAAATTGAAAGTATTTATAATTAAAAACTTAATTAAATCTTTGACCGCATATATTTTGGTAAAAATATTATATTAATTTTAACATTTTTAACATAAAAATGACATAATTACAAAATTAAAAACAATAAAAAGACCCAATTAAAAAAAAAGTATAAAGACCTAATTAAAAATTTGGTGAAACTATAAAAATCAACCAAATAATTAAACCTTTTATTTAAACAGAGTATATAAAAAGTTTTTAGTTCCTCACATTTACTTTAAGATTGTCTTGCGGAAGAAAGGAATAGTCCTTATATTATATGGATGAATTTATAACTAATGTTCAGTCTTTGATAACATCAAATTAAGATAAATGATATTGAAAATAGGGGCATGAAAATGTTAAATACAATTAGTCGTAAAAAATTTGAAAATCAGTTATCACATCAAATTAAGGTAAGTTATATTGAAAATAAAGGGAATAGAAAAATGTTAAATATGATTAATAAAAGGTAATTGAAAATTAATTTACATTTGATTTTATTTGGATCAACATTTTTTTTTATTAAGAGTCGTTTAATAATAATTTTTCTTAATTTTAAGTTCTTTAATAATTTGTGTTCAATCTCTAGAGAAGAGAAAAAATAAAAAATAAGTAACTTTCTTAATTTTTTGAACAACAGTTATGTAAAAGTAGGTATTTAAATTAATTAAATAATAATAAATATTTAAAAAATTGACTAAAAACTAAATTTTAAAAAATAAATAACATTTTTTATTATAATTTTAAGTTATAAAAGAATAAAAATATATTCTCCTTTTTTTTAT
>NC_029785.2:8514066-8540847 GCF_000816755.2 Arachis ipaensis
CACATTTCATGAAGTAGGGAAGCTTCTACGTTGGGGAAAGTATTTTCTGGTTCATCAAGGACCAGGTTAAAAATTTGAATTATAAAAATTTTTGGGACTCATTTGAAAATTTTGCAATTGAGCATTAGGTTCTATCTGGTGGTGATGTGGCATAGAAATTATAATATTAATTGCTAAGAAATGCAACTCAAATTTAATTAAAAACTGAGTTAGGTGAGGTGTTTGTATCTGAAGAGAAACACAGTTGCCACAAAAGGTGCTGGGCACATTTCTTGAAGGCGGACGGAGCAACGGAGAGGTTTCCATTTGAATACATTTCGGTCATCCACAATTACTCCATGGAAGAACTTGTTGATAAGGTAGGTCTTCTAGCACCAGTTTATGTTCGAGACCTTTTTTTGTGGTTGAAGTCGCTGTTGTCGATGATCTAGGGTTTAGGGTTCTTATTATTGACCAATTTGGATACCCATTTTTTTGGGGTATTCCTAGAGATGTTGCTGGTAACCTGTGTCGCAGGACATTGAAATATTGTGGTTGTTACAGGATCAGGCTAGGGGGATGGAAGGAAGCTACACAGTCTCTTCGAACATTCAACAACGACCCCAAGTACAGGTGAACGTGTGTCAGTTTCTTTTTTTTTGCTATAGTGGATAAATGAGTTGCTGTGAAGTGCATGTTTAGTAAGATTTGGACTCAGGAGTGTTCTTGTTTTGGCTGGGTAGGTTATGACAGGTGAGACAATTGGTGTGGATGAAGAATATGCTGAATATGGGGAGGATTACGAGCAGCAACATGAGCCCGGGATGATTGTTGACGGAATTGGGTCATTTAATAGAATAGATTTTTCTTCTTTGACGTATGAGGAGATGCGGATGTTTGAGTTTGTGGACTTGTAGAAAACTTATGACTTCTACAATGAGTATGCGCAGATTCAAGGGTTTTCTATTCGGAGGTCAAAGGTTGGAAGAAGCACAAAGATTGGATCGGAGGGAGAAATTTTATGGCAGATTTTTATTTGCTCGAGACAAGGTGAGAGAGACGCCAAACATATTCATCGGGTAGAAAGGAAAATGGATCCTCGACCAATTACACGATGTGGGTGTGGTGCACAAATAAAGGTTCACGTTGATCAAAGCACTGGCCGTTGGTTCGTAGATAAGTTTTGTGGTGAACATAACCATGAGATGCTAGATGCAAGGTTTCGGGGGTTGTTGCGTTCTCATAGGGTAATCAAGGAAGGGGACATGCATCAAATTAACTCGATGAGAAAAGCTGAGATGCGTGTGCCAACCATATTTCGTGCATTTGTCACCCAATGCGGGGGATTTGAGACAGTTGGATTTGAAATTAAAGACATCTACAATGCAATAGAGAATGAAAGAAGAGTGGGGGCAAGTGATGCGGAGTGTGCCTTAAAGTATTTGTGTTGCCTAAAGAGGAATGACGCAAACATGTTTTGGAAATTCTCATTGGACGAGGAGAGGAGGCTGCACAATATATTTTGGTGTGATGGTACTAGCCGACATGACTATAGTGTGTTTGGGGATGTTCTGGGGTTCGACGCAACTTATGGGAGGAATAGGTACAAGTGTCTGCTTGTAATATTTTTGGGTTTGGATCATCACATGCAGACTGTGGTATTCAGTTGTGCAATTCTGAGCAACGAAGTAGAGGAAAGTTATGTCTGGTTGTTGCGAGTATTTCTTGAGGCAATGAAAGGACAAGAACCGAAATCTATGTTGACCGATGGAGATTTGGCAATGAAGAATGCAATTAATGCTGTCTTTCCAAATGCACATCACAGGCTGTGCAGTTGGCACCTGCTACGAAATGCGACTGCCCGCATTGGCCGGCCCATGTTTCTTTGCAAGTTCCGAGTTTGCCTGATGGGTGACTTAGAGGTAGATGAGTTTGAGAACCTATGGAGCGATGTTGTGGAAGAGTTTGGGTTGCAACAAAACCTGTGGATACTAGATATGTATGAACGCAAGCATATGTGGGCTAATGCGTATATTAGAGGCAAATTTTTTGCTGGGCTGAAGACGATGTCTCGATATGAGGCATTGAACATGCAAATTGGGAAATTTATTGGGAACGGATACAATCTACGTGAATTTATTGAGCATTTTCAGCACTATCTCAAGTTCATGAGAAGAAGAGAGCTAGTCGCCGATTATAGATCTGTGTATGGGCAACCCATTGTTAAGTCGAAGTTGGAGGCCTTGGAAAGCTACGCAGCAACAGTATACACCAAAGAGGTTTTTGAACTATTCCGGGAGGTCCTCCTTTTGTCCAGCAATGTAAGAGTTGTATCTTGCAAGAAAACTAGCACGTGTTCCCTGTTTGAGGTTACCATGTACTGCCGGGACCAGTCCTGGAGTGTGGCTTGGGACGAGGCGGATGACGAATTTACTTGCTCATGTTTGCGTATGGAATCATTTGGCATTCCTTGTGTGCACATGGTGGGGGTGTTTCTTTATCTGAACATCACTCAGCTTCCGGTGAAGACCATATGCGAACGATGAATGAAGAAGGCCAAGCAAGCAGCAGTGGACCCATCTGGACAGGTAGACGAGATTCCTGATGCTGTGTATATGAGCATGCACGCAGCTTTGCTAAATGATTGTAGAGAGTTAATCAAGTTAGCCTGCCAGTACTTTGAAGACTACTCTGAACTGAAATCCATGATACAAAACCAAAGTAATGCGTTGAGAGAGAAGCATCGGTTAAGGGTTGGCATAGTTGATTGCGGAGAAAAGGTATCCGTTCGTGATCCGTTGCGGGCGAGACATAAGGGATGCGGCCGATGAGGGTTAACTGCTAGGGGAAAACTCAGCGTGTGCAATGTTGCAGTAAGTGTGGCAAAGTTGGCCATGACTCCAGGAAGTATGCGGAGTTCGGAAGCGAAAGGCGCAGGGGCATGGCCGCAGCGATGGAGGGTTGGGAGAACACGTTATTGTATGGCTGCTAGCTTGTTGAATTAGGTATTAATCCCTCCATTTGCTGGTGCCGTTTGGCGTTTCAGGTTGATGAAGATGAGTTTCCCATTTGAAGATTTGGTTTCTACAAATGCATGATGTGTAATGAAAATTTCAATGCTTAGTTCAGTTTTTTGATATGTAATTCATGATTTGGTTTGGCGTTTGGTTTTTGTGTGAAGATTTTAGCAGCCACTCTCTTTGCAATGACATGCTTGCATGTTGCAGCTGGGAAAACTTTTTATACATATTTTCGACTGCATTATAATCAACGGTATGCAAATGTGACTTGTATCAAGCTTCATAAATCATATTGCTTAACATCTTCAAACAGGATTGTCAATATAAAATGGTGGTATTATATGGAGTTGTGTCATCACTTCCATTTTACATATGAATTGAATATCATCATTGTGATAATTAATTATATTTTTAATAATTGCATGACAATAATATATAAGTATATAACAACATGTCGATTTTATAAACAAGTAATTAATTATTTGTATGCATCAAACTCCTTTAACATTTATCAACCCGTGTTAGTTCACAACATTAAATTTGTAAATACTGGTTCTTATGAAGAATGGAAAATAATATACCTTCAAGAGTGATTACACATAAGTTGTTGATGTGTATTATCGAGAGCAGGATCCATCCTGATTTATATACGTAGAATGGAGTGGTGCCGAATGGGTGGGGTTGGGTTTGCATTGGGAAAATAGTGGATATTTGTGTGGAGGTTATTTAATTTATAAGGTTTTTGGCAACATTAACTTTAAGAAAATAAATTTTATAATATGGAGGCAAATTATGTGTAGTTATTAATGAAAGAATTTAATATCTAATAAGTTTGAAATACACATTTAAAATCAGGAAGCATTAACTATAAGGCTATGTAATCTTCAGTTTACATCCTCGATTATGAAATGCACAAACATGTATATGTAGATGGATGAAGCACATTAGACTAAAGTACTTTCATTAGGTGACAATCCAATAACATTACAACTAGGTACAGTGGATGCAACCACATTATTGTCAATCAAAATGCAAAATGTGCAGCCAAGTACTTAAATTTTGCCATTCAGGAAGGGGTTGTGTCCAACAAATTCAGTTCCATTTGTGGATACTGAGCAAAAAATACAACCATGCAAAATACAAAGTTTGATGCAACACGACATTACCAAGAGTGCCTGGAGGCATCCCATGACATGGAACTACTGCCTTCCATAGTACCGACGGCATACACTTCAACGTTATGGGATTGCCTACAACACATGATTCAAAATGGTAGGAACTGAGTTTACTTAGTCTGAGCATATGTCACCCTAGCAGACTAGATGCAAAAAATTGACAGAAATTTGAATACATTAAACCATAATCAGCCACTACAAATATTATGCAAAGCATCGAATTTCCTTCAAGGTAGCACGTCAGCCATGGTGCGCTTGCTATTCCAGTCGATGACAGCTCTCTGGAGAAATTCATCCCGCATTTGGTTAAAGTGCTCAGTCGCAAAGTTGAGGGCAGTGTCAATGCGGATTTTGTCAGCCAGCAGGTCGATATTGTTATGCTGCGTTGTCACAAACATGATTAGAGTTATGTTACCGTTGCCCCAAAAAAAAAAGAGCAGTTTTAGTACATAGGTAACTGTGGAATATTGATACTAGATACGTACTCGTTTTTGGCCAATTGGATTTAATGTGAAGTATTGCTCCATCTAAAGCCAAAGGAGTACCCAGAGCTTGTCCTTGTAGCTGGAACAAAACGACAAGTATCAGGTGCTAAAGCCAGTATACACCCCAACAAAAACATGTCTATTATTTACTAGAAGAACTGCCTTACCAGTTACCCATGTTAGGGATTCCAAGTACAAACTCGGGGTTCCATTCAGCTAGTGGAGGCCTGCGGCCCAGGAGATTGAGATCCGGAAATTTATCCTTCAGAATATAATCCAGAGTCCTTGCCTGCAGAGTAACAAATCCATACATCTCAAAATTAACACTAAATGCATGGTTAGTAAACTGGTATAATGTTTTATGGCCCAAACCATGTTTATAAATTATATTTCACTTAAGATGGCTTACTTTTTATTGTCCCAACCGTATTTTGCAAAGCAACATTAACGACGTTTTGACTAGATTGTACTCACTCTAGATAGTCCAACTCACTCTACTTGGCCCAACCCACTTCAAAAGTTATAGAAACAGCATGTCACCATGTTTTCGGTCCAGTTTTATTGACTCAACCTAGTTGAGAAGTAACACCAACTACATCATAATTAAATGGGGTTCATACCGTGGGCCCAATCAAGTTTTATAGTAACCCTATCTTCTTGTAGACTAAATTGGGCTCTCCTTTTTTGCCCAAATCAGGACACACCTATTCAAACAAAAAATTGAGGATTTTTTGAACCCAGTAAATCCAACACGCATCGCATCCAAGATATGATAACACCAAAGTCTAACCCAAAAAAAAAAAAAACAACCAAAGCATATCCCATTGTTAGTACATGCAGATACCCTGAACATGCAAGTAACGTAGGCAGCTATAGTTCTCGGTTTAGGAAAACTCACCACAGCTTTCGCAGCGTATTTTCATCTTATGATTGAATCATCAGTCGGATAGCAATCTATAAGCCACATCTTCCCACCGTTGATGTCCACAACGACTAGGTAGAAGTGATCCTCTCCAGTAACATCTACTTTGTCAGCCATTTGGACATAGATCTGCCAGAAACATACAGAAAGTTATTCCTGTTCCAGCTAAGAAAATTGACACTCGGAATGCAGACGGATATAAGCTTCAAGGCAAAATGCTAACATATCTTAGTGCTGCTGGTCTTGGTAGCCAATCCCGAAAGAAGAAGGCAGCCACCTGAGAGTCATCTATGTCTGGATCCAGTACGAATTCTTGGAGTCGAATGGACAACAATGTTGAAAAACAAGATCTGGGACAAATAAGTAACTTGATAACTATAGCCAACCACCAAGTCGGGATGCTCACCGAGAAATGTAGCGGGAGTGACCACACAGTTCGCTGCTGAAGCTGGGACTGGGTCCATGATGTTTTGTATGCCATGAGCTGCATAACATACGCAGATGGTTCTTGTCCCGGCTGCAGGCAGTAGAAATCTTCCCTCTCTGGCTTCATGTCACCTCTCTTGAACAATATTTCACTAGGGTTCATGGATTCCCCAAATATGTAGGCAATGGATTGGACTTCATCGATACAATATTTCATTCCTTTGTTGATCTTGAACTTCGCACGAATAAACTGTATTACACACTAGACTTGGTTAGCCGACATATGTTTATATAATCAAAATCGTCTGGTAACGGTAACATGACAACCAAAGTCAAGAACGACTTACAGAAGGGAACGTCACACCGACCGTAGTGGATGACATCGGAGATGTGCTCTCACGGGGTTCCCTTCTCATCTTTCCAAATTTCTTCATCTCTTCCGAAGTTAAAAGGGTCAACTTAGGGATCTTGGATGGGCTATGGTAGCCTCGACCTGGACTTCTGGAACTCACAATGCCATCTCCAAATCTCGCCTAACCAAACAAATCGAATAGTCATTAGTTAACCAATAACCATGCAAACAAGCTTAACTAGATACATGTTCATCGTAGAAGATGATTGACTTGAAGACCCTTACCGCAAACTGAGTTCCCTTCATTTTGGCTGAACGGTTATCCTGCGGGTCAACCCAAGAGCCACCCAACCGCAACATGCTCCTGGTTGTCATGGTGGGATGCATTGATTTGGCCGCATCCAACTGGATCATAGAGCCCAGCATTATAGTGTCGTCCGACCACACACCATGGGGCTAGAGCCAGGTATGGAGTTCGCTTCGAGCATCACACCCGATTTTGGTGGTAGCAGTGTCAGTGTGTGCTCCGAAACAATACTTTTTTCGCGGGTCGGAGTTACTCTAGCAGTGGTCGTTGGTACGTCAGATTCACCACCGTCGCCGGGCCGGAGAAAGCTTTCCATGCAAGCCTCAACTAAAGCCATCCCCCGCCGCATGTCCTCCGCCAGGCTTCCCACTTGATCGGCTTCCTTCATGTGGGTCTATAAACATGGAAGACAAATACAATTTTAATGCATTGGAAAAAATAAACATCACTGCATGGTTAGTCCAATAGAGACCGAAGATGAATCTTATCAATGCGAATACAATTTGCACTTACATCCAGCACTTTCAACAAACAACAGGTTTTGGCTCAGCTCCTTCATCGTGCCATTCACCTGGAGAAGGGCAGCGGTGATACATGCAGCCTGACCGCTAAAAGAAATTGGTTGTAAGTCTATGATCAAGGTCCAACATCATTTTAAGCCACAAAAAAAAAAGAAAAGCAAATTCTCGTACCTCTCCGCCCTTCGAATCTTTGGAGTCATGATCCATATTCTCGGTTGCATGTTCGGACGCTCCCTTTGGCTTATCCGCATCGTTAACCTTGCCTCCATCAAGCTCACCGTCATTTTCCCAACCCGGAGCCACAATGTTGCCTCCTTGTTGGTCCATATCGTCCACCACCTCTGTTTCCATCTCTGTAGTTGCAGACACCACAAACTTTAACCCTTCGTCCACAGAGATTAATTTGTAAAACAATATATGGCAAAAAATTTGTTGAGATAGCAAGAGTTGACTCTACTTATTTTTAACGTTGGGGCAGGTAATCCTCCCACCCATCGTTTAGTGCAATAGGGGAGTGGTATGCACTCATAGCTCCACCCAGACCTCATCATAAGCTGTCAAAATCAAATCTCGTTGTCAGCAAGCATGGGTGAGAGTAGCTTCCCCTCTTCATGGGTGCTTTTTTCATAAGGGATATTTCGGAGTTCATAGTCTTAACAAAATTAGAAGATGCTAATTCACAATAAAGATTTTTCACACGATACGGTATTTTTTTACCTACTTGAACTTGTGAGAGAATACTCCCTTAGCCTATTGAGTTGCATTACCTGAATGTATGACAATATAAATATTAGTTAATATTAATTTTTTATAATTTTTTATATAAATTATAATTTAAATAATCAATATAAATAATTGATATATTTAATTAATAAAAATTATTAATTAAATATTACATATATTAAACGTATATGTAATGTAATATAGAAATTTAATAATTTTGTTTAATAATTTACAACATGGTAAAAAATTATTGGTTGCTGGTTCATATGCCTTTTACAGGGATCCTCAGCCTTGGTTAGTAAAGAAATTCTCTCCACTATTCACCCAAGTGGCTTTTGGATCCCATGTATCAGAATAAAATCTCCGTTTCTTTTTATTGGAATTGCATCTATTTACTACCAATGGAGCTGCTCTTACCCTAGTTGAACCAGTGTCATCCTTGAGCAGTTGAATAAGTCACTATTTAGTGTCACATCACCATTTGCTTCCACTATTTCCCAGGTGAAATGACTACTGATGCAGCCATCACTCATTCAAGTACAACTTATACGCTTCCATGAGTTCCTTCCGGCGTAATGTTTATGGATGCTTTATAGAACCTTATCTTCGTGGATACTCCGGAGCACTACCAAAATTAAATCGCCAATTACCTACAAATTCAAGTTACACGCATTATTTGTGAAAATTTCGATTGGATTTTTTTGGTCTAAGACTTTCTATGCAACGCATATTAGTTAACCCAGCATTGTCTTTCCGGAGAAAAACATGGCATCAACATCAACTACATTTAAGTTACAGCTTAAAGCGGCAAAAACAAAACCATCATGAATTCAAATTTTCGACTACTCCATCTAACAAATTTATTCAAAACAGAAATTCTTATCCGAATTTGGTTAAAATTACAATGGAGGATGCTCAGTTGTTTTGGGCACACAAATATTTTATAAACAACAATTCGTTGGTTGCATCGGTATTATTCAAAATAATCAAGAATGAATCATTGAGGGAAATAAGTTACGAAGGTTAAGGAGATCCAATTCATTCCTGGTTAACAATACCTATTTCCATCAATACAACAACGCAGTGACACATACAATATGCATCCACATGATGTAAAATACATAACCGAAAACCGGACACAGCTACTTTTTACAGACCAACAAAATAAGAACTCACACATAGCGGGGCCATGTGCAATGCTTTCACTAGTCAAATACTTATGAACCGCCGAACATAGCATACACCAGAATCAACCGACTTTCAAGGAAAATTGTTACTTGCTGCGAGTCTTCGTCCTGAACAAATTTGACATCCGATCTATTGCCTCTATTAACTGCATTAAAAGCTCCCTGTTTTCCACCTCTAGCTGAGACACACGCCCCTCTAGCATGGTGACTGCATGTTGAAGTCACGTAATAGCACTTGCTGCGCCAATGCAACACCACATTAAACGATTAGTTACTCAAAAATAAACCCAATTTCTTTATTCACAGTCTAAAGTAGAAAAATTCCAACCGTATCGTAAAAAAGACATACTGTCTGAACCCGGGGGGTGGTATTCACTTTCATTGGGGGAAGTCGGCTGTTTCTCCAGTGACACCTGATGTGAGGATGAGTTAAAACAAAGATGCGGTCCACCACTCTCCACGTCTGCTGTGAAGTATACGGCATGATGAAGATGGGGGGTCGCTTGCACTGGCCGAACCAGAGGCAGCACCAACAGGAACCCCCTCCGCTAGTGGTAAAACCTGAAGACCTTGGCCGTTGTTTGAAACACCCACACACTGCCCCTGCATGTAATCAACCCATGCTCTCCAACCCGCTTCAAAGCTCCGATACCGGCGATGCAGATTCCTCGGATAGCCACTCACCTGTTGCTCTGCCACCTCCCAGGTGTTGTATATTCCGGGTGTCCGTCCCCTAAATACAACGTAACACTCACCCTCTACATGAAGAGACATGTGGTTTTTTGAAACCCTCCTCCACTTAGTGTATGAAATACTTTCAGATTTAAGAAACAAATCCAAGTGACGACGACTGAAGTTTTAGTAGATGAAGTGTCTTGCCTCACTCACTCACTGATTACACTCTCACCGTCTATTTCATTATTGAAAACCCACGCGTCAGCATCCCAAGAAATCATAACTGAAACTTTATTTAATGGTTGGTATATGTGCAGGTAATAATAAATAGTTTAGAGAAGAAATGGTCAACAGAAAAATAAATAAGATGAACTCACAAGACACGGTTACATTTAAAAGTTTGATTATGTGAATATAATTTAGAAATGATATTTATATTTAATAAATGAAAGCTTTCGACCCTTTTGTACTAAACAAGTTAAACGTTTAATTACAAATGTGAAGTCATTATACATGCTTCTATATATAATTTTGATTACAAATATAAACATAAGATCACTATATTTTTATATAATTATGTTGTAAACTTAATTATGATTATGGGGCACAAATATGTAGTACTTATTTATATTACTTTTATTATATTTATATACACCATTTTTTTATTGAATAAAAATTAAACGTTAATATAAAAGAAAAATTTTGTAGGCATTTTAATAAATATATAATATTCTATTATCTAAAATAAACTGCTTTTAATATATAATACTGTAAATAATAACATAATCTTTTATTTTTAGATACATAACATAAAATAATTAAATTTCAAAAATATATATTTTTTATTCATTTAAATTAATTATGATGCACAAAATGTTTGAAACATTAAAAATTATATTAAAATTATTTTAAATTGCAACATTAAAATGTAAACATAAATTCTATACTAAGGCAGCTTACCTAAACAAAATGGCAAATCACAGGTATAAATCAATGGCAAGATATAAAATTACGTGTAAGGATAATTTCGATTATGTAGGCAGTAGAAGATTGGCCTAGAGTATAAAATAATTTAATTTATTTTAAAGTTTGAATTATGTAGGCAGTAGAAGATTCGCATCCTTGTTATCGTTATAATCAGCAATCATGGAGGGATCCACATCATCCTCATCCTCATCCTGAAACACATCTTTCCCACCATCCGGAGCTCCACCCTGTCCGGATTCTAGTACCATATCATCAATACCGGCCATTACACTTGCAACATCAACCTCCGGCCCAGTGTCAACCCTAGCTCTATCACGAGATGGGATTAGATCCACATTGAACGACGGGGAGGCCACCAAAAACTGTCTTAGGTTCAAACCTTGGTCCACGTGAGTTACTTTTCTAGGGTTTAATAAGAACGCAACTAGAAAAACGATTATCTTTGAATATATCCAAATCTCTGGTATGAAGAACGTAAGCAAACTCTTGAAATTAAAACCAATACATTACTTAAATTCTCTGGTATAAAGAACGTAAGCTCATGACTCAGACAGAAGATTAAGGCAATAAAAAGTGTAAAATGTAGAATGAAGTATGTACGAGTGAAGAGAACCCAAAGGGCTGCGTCTTTTCCCTTTTATATCTAATCCTAATTTGATTTGAAACTAAAATAAAAACAGTGAAATCTAGACCTAAAAGATTTTGCTTGTAAATGAAAAAATCTAAAACAAAAAAAATTACAATAATTAAAAGCCAAATCCACTAAAATAGCATTAAAACTTCCTGAATTATAACTTAAAATAAACAGCTAATAAAGATAATCTTCAAGTATAATTGTTACAGAAATATAGATAATCTTCACGTCTACATAATCTACTACAATGTTCCATACGCATATTGGTGCGTGCGTACGCAATCCCCCACACTTTCCGTATAGTAGCATTACCAGCAAGTGCACTGGGTCGTCAAAGTAATACCTGAGCGAGTCAGGGTCGATCCCATGAGGATTGTGGCTCGAAGCAAGCTATTGTTGTCTTGCAGGTCTTAGTCAGGCGGAATCAGAAGGTTGTTGGATTAAGTATATGGAGTTGGATGAAGTATCATGAAACTATGAAAGGAATACTGAACTGTAATAAAGTTAAAGCAATAATAGGAATAGAGTTGAGAGTCGGACTTACTTTGCCTTTCTGAACTAACTCCAGTACTACTGTCTTCTTTGCCTGTGAATGATCTTCTTCTATGACAGGCTGTATGTGATCAAAGCCATTGTCCGTGGTCATTGATCTCCTCTCCTGCAGATTGAACACCATTGGCCGTGGTCATCCAATCTGACGAAGGGTGAAGCGCTTAGCAAGTCATTCTTCTGGCGATCCTACTCAAAACGCCATAGATAAGGTCGAATCTTCCGGATCAGAGAACGCTGCTTCTTTGGATTCTAGCCTATACCACGGAGACACTAATTTCCATAGAAATCGGCTGAACTGGTGTCTCGAGAAGTCCCAAACGAAGTCATGGATTAACTGTCTGAGAGATGTATAAACATAGCTGTTGGCTTGTGCTTTTCCTTTCGAGTATTCACACGAACCCAAGTAGACGCGGGTGTTTGTCAGGCACAGTCGTCTTAATGTGATTAATAGAGCTAACTGGTTAGATCATCCTATTCACCACGATGAAGATCGGAATATATATCTTAGAGATAGATCAAACACGGATCGAAGAAGAAATAGTAGTACTTTTATCAATTCATTGGACTCAACAGGGCTCCTCCTCCCAACCTAGGAGGTTCAGAAACTCATACTGAAAGTAAAAAACAATGATAAACCTGAATAATGTGTAAAAGGTTAGAAGGACCCTGAAATACATAATTAAAATTCCTTAAACACTAAACAAATGACTAGTAAGGGTAAAACAGTCTATCTAGTGTTAAACTCCACTTCCGGGACCCACTTGGTGAGTGCTTGGGCTGAGCTTTAGTGAGATCCACGTGCTATGAGGCTCCTACGACGTGAAACGCTGGCTAGGGGGTCCTCATTGGGCCTTTGGATGCTGAGCTCTGGTCTTTGGGCGCTGGACGCCTGGAAGGGGGGCAGAAAGCTGATTTTGGATGCCAATTTTGGGCCTTCTAATTCGAAGCAAGGCATAGACTATCATATATTGCTGGAAAGCTCTGGAAGTTAGCTTTCCATAGCCGTTGAGAGCGCTATATTTGGATTTCAGTAACCCCAGACGCCAGTTTTGGACCTTCTAATCCGAAGAAAAGTATGGACTATTATATATTGCTGGAAAGCTCTAGAAGTCATCTTTCCAGAGCCGTTGAGAGAGCTCCATTTAAATGTCTGTAGCTCCAGAAACACTCTTCCGAATGCAGGCAGGTCAGATATGGACAGCATCTACAGTGCTTTTTCTGTCTCTAAATCAGACTTCTGCTCCAACTCTTCAATTTCAGCTATAAAATACTTGAAACACAAAAATTCATAGTAGAATCCAAAAATATGGATTTAACACTAAACCCTATAAAAAGTTAATAAAAACTAAATAAAACACACTAAAAACTATATGAGAATGATGTCAAAAAATGTATAAAATATCCGCTCATCACATATGCTGTGTTTACAGAATTGTAACTGGTAAACATGGGTTCCAATTGTTCTATTTAGCTAACTTGCCTTTTATTTTATATTATCTGACGAATAATTAGATTATTATATTCAAAATTTATTAACTAATTACTTTATTAAAAACGTGTTTTAAATTTAATATTTATACTTTTATATATATAATATTTATAATTAAATACTTATTATATTTAATATCATCCCCTGCTGTTTCCACCCGGTTGTGTCAGGGGGGGGAGAACAAGAGAGGTCAACTGGAGTGGAAGCCAATCCGAAACTCTCGTCCATAGAGATGGCTTCCCTCAACATCTCGTATCACATAAACAACACTCTATAACGGAAGATCATTACCTTATTCCGCTTTCTTTCGTGGAAATCCACTCCTCTCTACCGTCTAAATAATGTCCTTTCAAAGTACAAGACAACCCAACTAAAGGAGAAACGATGGAGTATAAGCATATAGCTAGCGTTCCTTCTGAGCCAGGATCCAATTCAATCTTTCGCTCAAATGGGAATGGCCGATAAATCTTCAAGCTGTTCTATATATATATACTAAAAATATTAGTGCAAAAATATTTTTCACAAAATATTTTTCATGATACATAATTTACTAAAAATATATTTTGTTAAATCTAAGAATGAATCATAATTTGCTACCTGATTTTAATATAATTATGTATGATGAAAAATTATTATTATTATTAAAAAGGAACAAAATTAATAGACAGTATACAAATTAAAAAGGTTATCACCTATTTCATTGTAGGAAGGTGAACATCTTACTGAATTATTACATGCCACTAAAAAAACTTAGTTAACATATAAGGTGCATTCTGTGGTATCTATTACTTTACTATGCCTATGATGACTACAAAGAAGTGCCAAACCTAATTTTTCTAAAGAAACTTTGAACTAATAGTTAAGGTAAATATTTTAAACGGAAATTTGGGAAAAATAATTTATTTATACTAGAAAAATAAAGAGAAGATAGATGTTAGCACATCCTCTATAAATGCTCAAATATACATGAATTAGGTTTTCTGGGTTTGAGAAGACCGATCATCATAGCAAACAAAAATTAAATTATATTTAAAAATTAAAATAAATTTTTGTTTATATTTATAAACACTAAAAATTCACAAACACTAGAATTTTAAACCCATACAAAAAATATATAAAAAAAATAAAAATCCNNATTCGAAAAGTTAAATATAAAATTGTTTATAAAAATTTAAAAGTAATATTTAAAAAATTTAATAGTCATTTTGATTAAAAGAATCAAAATAAAAGGAGATTATATTATCTAACAAAAAAAGTAAATATTATGGATTGTTTTGTGTATTTTAAAAGGACAATTTACCTAATTAAATAAATCCCATGAATCCTTTACCCATATACACAAAACACAAACTTGTTACGTGCATGTGCAATTTATATTAGTAGGTAAATCGTGGGAGCCAACCACGGTTTCTACTCTTTACATAAACCGTGGCTGGCAGGGACGGATTACTCATGAAAAAAGTTGGTCCTAAACCGTGGCTGAGTCCCACGAATTTTGAAGGGAAAATGGTAGGCATAAACCGTGGTTACCAACCACGGTTTATGAAGAGGAGGCATTCAAAGGTAACTCCCTTGCTTCCCACGGTTTACGTCTTTAGTAGTATAAATACATAATTTTTGGATTACATTACTCAAAATCACTTTTAGATAAAAAAATTACTAAAATAGACATCAACTTAAATAATTTTTGTATATTATCTTATCATTGTAATTTAAATATTTGAATAGATCTTATTAATTAATTTTATAATAAAATTAATATTTATATACTAAAATAAAAATAACATAAAAATTGATAAAATATATTTTTAATTAAAACTAACAAAATATAAATTTTAGATAGTACTAAGAATAATAAAAAAATTAAATATTTATCTTGGTAGTGATCGAAATAAATCAAAAAAATTTTTATGATATTTTTTATATAGTATATTTTTAGTACTTTTAGTACTCTTTTTTAGTATGTTATAATTTTTTTATTATTATTTATAATTAATTTTTTGTTTAATTTGTTTTATCTAATAGGATCAATAAATTATATTATAAAAAGATAATAAAAAAATAATACAAAAAAAATCACCATTATGAAAATGTATAATGTCAAACAAATAATTAACAAAAAAATAAAAATAATAAATAATAGAAAAAGAGAATTCATATAAACAAAAATACTAAGAATTTCATAAATAATACAATGATAACATGCATAAAGGATAAAGTTGGTAAAATGTAAATAAAGATTGAATGTTGATGGCTAAAAGCCTGTTGGTGAAACGCAGAAGCTTAAAATTGTTGCTTCTTGTAAACGTTTATGAAAAAAATTTTGCCAAACCAAAGATTGAAGCTTTCAAGAAATCTAAACTTGCTTCTTCTCTTCCAACGTGTTTTCCAAACACACCCAAAGTGATTCAATTAAACGGTCATTCTAAGTCCTTGATAAACCGTTGCTGGTAGCAAGGTTTTATGTACATTTTTGTCCCTCAATAAACCGTGGTAACTTGCCACGGTTTATGATGATTCTCTTTTATGAGTAATCCGTCCCTGCCAGCCACGGTTTATGTAGAGAGTAGAAACCGTGGTTGGCTCCCACGGTTTACCTAATAATATAAAGCACGTAACAAGTTTGTGTTTTGTGTATATAGGTAAAGGTTTCATGGGATTTATTTAATTAGGTAAATTGCCCATTTTAAAACTTAGTAGACTCAAATCTTCAATATTAAAAATTTTGAAGACATTTTTGGATAATTATTCAAAAATATATTACATAATTAAAATTTATAATTTTAAAATTTAAAATTTTCATATAATTTTAAATTAATATTACAATATTTAAATTAAACATTTATAATTTATAAAATATGTTAGTGTTCATGAATACTAATAGAAATAATAGAATTTTTCTCTTCTTTTTCTTTTTTATTTTTTCCCTATCTCTTGTAAATTGGGTTTTCTTTTTTTTTTTTTAAGTCATGTATGAAAATATAAATTTGGTAATTGTTACGGATCCGGCCCACGGATCCTACACCCAGAACGGTCCCCGAACTCGGTTACCAGGGTCCGACCCCCTTCGCCCTTCCAGAAGGCCCGGAACCAGCCCACTAGAACTCCTAACCAATTTTCGAATTCAAACGTCTCTCTTATCTTAGCCAAATAAGATAAGATAAGATAAGATAATTCAAACGTCTCCCTTATCTTAGCCAGATAAGATAAGATAAGATATTCACCATCATCTATAAATAGAGGACCCAGGTCCCTCTAGGTATTCATTCATTCCTCACACCTTCTACCTCTTAGATCCATTCTGACTTGAGCGTCGGAGTGTCTTTGCAGGTACCACCCCACATTACTCCAGGCAAGTGATCCGGCATCTGCCTCAACCCGCAAGTTCTCGATCCATCTCTCAACCCGTACCAGAGACATCTTGTACATTGGCGCCGTCTGTGGGGACTTTGCAACGTTGTGGCGGCATGGCGGATAACCCAGAAGAGCAATTATCAAACTCAAATTTCTTGCGTGTAACTGAGAGCAAAAAGGAATAATGTTTCCTTAACTTGCATCACCTTTGCATGTTTATGCATCAAACGGCGAAATCCCAAAGGAATAATGTTTCCTTAACTTGCATCACCTTTGCAGGTTTATGCACCCTTTCGCCCTACTCCAACGGCGAAATCCCAAAGGAATAATGTTTCCTTAACTTGCATCATCTTTGCAGGGATAACACACCTTCGCCCTACTCCAACGGCGAAATCCCAAAGGAATAATGTTTCCTTAACTTGCATCACCGTTGCATGTTTACGCACCCTTTCGCCCTACTCCAACGGCGAAATCCCAAAGGAATAATGTTTCCTTAACTTGCATCACCTTTGCAGGGATAACACACCTTCGCCCTACTCCAACGGCGAAATCCCAAAGGAATAATGGTTCCTTAACTTGCATCACCGTTGCATGTTTACGCACCCTTTCGCCCTACTCCAACGGCAAAATCCCAAAGGAATAATGTTTCCTTAACTTACATCACCTTTGCAGCGATAACACACCTTCGCCCTATTCCAACAGCGAAATCCCAAAGGAAAAATGTTACTTGCAATTACCTTCTTAGTGATAACACTCTTTATGCACCCTCGCCCTACTCCAACGGTGAAATTCTAAATCCTCTGAGCCCAAAGTCTCGCCTCCCTTTAGTGGAACACCTCCACCTCTTGGACCCTCTCATTCACCACTCCCTCATCCGTCTCTCCAAGCGTCATGGCCCCATCTTCTCCCTCTACTTCGGCTCCATGCCCACTGAGGTTGCTTCTTCTTTTGAACTCTTCAAGCTCTTCCTCCAAACCCACGAGGTCACCTCTTTCAATACTAGGTTCCAAACCTCTGTCATCCGCCGCCTCACCTGTGACAACTCTGTCGCCATGACATCATGAACGACCTCCTTAAATGCTACCACCGTGGCCAAGCTCAGACCTCTTAGGAGCCAATAGATCAAGAAAGTTCTCAAGGTTCTTGCATAGATACGGGGGACAGCCAAATCGTGGCGGCATGACGGAGAACCTCGAGGAGCAATCCTCCACCCGACACCCCAACTCAAACCCACAAAGCCCAACTCTCGAACTCCAAGATAACACTCCTCCCACCCATGGGAGGATAATAAACGCGGCACATCGCCAACCAACCCCAACCCAGCAACAACCAAGAGAGGACAATCGTCCTTCTACTGAAGCCCGGCCACCCGATGGCCTGGGAGAGAAGGCGGTCCAGATAATCCAAGAGTTGTGCCTCAGGGTGCAAAACCTCAAAGGCCGAGTCACACCCAAAGAACGGTACCACCCGGAGCATACAAGCCAAGCGACCTCCAGGACCTAATCTCATCGCGATACCAGGAACACCAGGCCCCTTGAGCAACAACACTGCAAACAGCACGATCGCAGCGTTTCCCTAGACCCGAAACACCGACGCGGAGAAGACGACTGATGGCACCATCGGGAGGCCAAACGAGCAGGAAACATGCACGTGATAATGGAAGCCATCTCATTCACAGAAAAATCCTTGAGAGCCAAACTCCTGAAGGACTTCAACAAGCCCACTGACATGAAATAGGACGTGTGATGACAAGTCATCATATACCCTTTTTAATAGTCTTTTCCTTCATTTTCATTTGGTTTTATACACTTTCTTGTACTCTAAGTAAGTAATTTGGAATGGAATTGCATAACTTCTCTTAATCAAACAACCACCATATAATTGATACTAAATCATGAGGCTTAGGCCAAATTTAATTGCATTTTTTTGATTTGTAAACCCTGTGAATTTGGTGATTCTTTGATTGGTTGTTTTGATTAATTGTAGGTGAAGAAAAGAAGAAAAGAAGAAAAGCGTGACCTAAGAAGCGTGGTTCAAGGAATAGAAAGTGTGGCCAACAAAGGAGAAAGTGGGGTGCAACAAACCATGGAACTCATTCCAGGAGCACCAAGCACTAAGAGAGGCTACACTCACCTCCAAGGGACAAAGGCACAAAGCTCAGCTCACTTTGTGAGCTGAGCACAACACAAGACCAAGAAATAAGGAAATGAGGAACCAAGCTCAGCTCACAAAGTGAGCTGAGCGCTACCCCTTGGAGCAATGAGGCACGCATGACACGGACAAGGGATGGGGAGCGCGCAACAAGACACGGTCCCTGGGCAGCACACAACGCACACACATTAGCACTAGCGCTCAGCTCACAAAGTGAGCTGAGCTCTCCCCTGATGCACCCAGCAACAAGCACGCTACCATTCCTCACACTAAGTGTCAAAGCTCAGCTCACTTTATGAGCTGAGCACTCCCCTGGGAGATGCATTTGGACTGAAATTGAGATTTAAAATTCCAATTTAATTCAATTCTTCACCAAATCAAAAGCCCATCCAAATTCCAATATCCAAGAATAGAAAGTGTATAAATAGGAGTTAGTTTGATGTAATTAGGACATTTAGACTTCATTTTGAATTTTCTTTTTTTACTTGCATTTTGATTTTGAGCTTTTGCTTCTACATTTTTTTCTGTTCTTGGAGAATTAGGAAGGAGAATTGAATTCTCTTCTTCCCTGTTCTTGCTTGAACTCTCTTTTATTTTCTTGCTTTGGATTTTGAGTGGAGAATTGAAGAAATTCTGTTTCAATCTCACTTTGAGATCCTTGTTTATTTTCTTTCTGCATAATTGAATTTGGATTACTGTTTAGTGCTTCTTCATTTACTTTGTTTCTGCAATTTACTTTTCTTTACTTCTTTTGCAATTGCTCTTGTTGGATCAAGGAAGGATTTGAGATCTAGACTTGTTATCTAGTCTCTTCCACTCCTGAGATCTCAACCCCTTTTAATTTGCTGCAACTTAAGCACTGCTTTCTAGTTCTTTAAATTATTTTCACACCATCAACGGGACCAACGATCCATGGGAACACCTAACGGCCTTCGAGGCCAGGATGAACCTGGAAGGAGCCGCCAACATGATCCGGTGTAAGGCCTTCTCGATAACCTTAGCTGACCCTGCGATCAAATGGTTCAACGCCCTCCCCAACGGATCCATAACTGGCTTCCACGATATCTCACAGAAGTTCATGGCCCAATTCACCACTAGAATCACCAAAGCTAAACACCCCATCAGCTTATTAGGGGTCACACAGAAACAAGACGAATCCACACGAAAATACTTGGACCGCTTCAACGATGAATGCCTAACAATTGATGGACTCACGGATTCCGTCGCAAGCCTCTGTTTAACCAACGGGCTCATGAACGAAGACTTCTGCAAACACCTCACCACCAAGCCAGTATGGACCATGCACGAGATCCAAAACGTCGCCAGAGACTACATAAACGACGAGGAGGTCAGCCAGGTCGTCGCCACCAATAAACGGCAACACGGCAACACCCCACACGGCAACCCGACTCCCTGCCATAATCCGATGCCCAGAGAAAGTCAAAGAGACCAACCCAAACAAACCAACACAAACCGACCACCCAGGATCGGGAAATTCTCAAACTACACCCCTGACAGCCTCGATTACCGAGATATACCACCAGATAGCGGATCGGGGTATTATCCCGAAAGCCCGACAACTCAGAGAAAGAACGGGCAGCAACAAGACCCTTTACTGCGACTACCACCGAGGTTACGGGCACAGGACACAAGACTGTCTCGACCTTAAAGACGCCCTCAAACAAGCTATAAGAGACGGCAAACCCCCAGAGTTCGCCAAAATCATCAGAGAACCAAAACGCGCGGAAAAAGACAGGTCGCCTGAGAGGAAAGGACGCAACCTGAGAACACAAAAACAACCTCCCAAGGAAAGTCCAGAAGACGACCCGGCCATAGTAGTAAATGTCATCACGGGCAAGGATGTCTCAAGCAAGTCAAGATCAACACTAAAAAAGGACCTCAAAGTCTTGGCCGTCAGAGATCAAGCCCCAGCTACCACAGCCGACAAAACGATAACTTTCTTACCCGAGGATTGCCAGCACAGCACCTCGGCCGAAGACGCACCTTTCGTCATCTCGGCGAGAATCGGAACAGGACTAGTTCAGAGAATACTGGTGGACACCGGCGCAGACTCCAACATCCTCTTCCGAGGTGCCTTCGACAAGCTCGGGCTCCGCAACGAAAATCTCCAAACACACCGCAACAGTGTCACGGAACTCGGAGACAACTTCCTCAAGCCAGACGGTTCCATCATTCTTCCCCTTACCATAGGGACGGGAAGCCAGAGGAAGACAATCCTGTCCGAGTTCGTGGTCCTCAAGAACTCCACCGCTTATAACGTCATCCTCGGAAGGAAAACAATCAACGACCTCTCCGCCGTCATCTTTACCAAATACCTTCTAATGAAGTTCACGGCAGAAGATGGCTCCGTCGGAACCATCCACGGAGACCGGGAAACCGCGGTAGAATACGACAACATCAGCTTAGCCCTACGCAAGAGATCCCGAGACGCAGCAAGAATCTTCCTTTCCGATCTCGATGCACACCAAAATCCACGCAGAACCATGGGAGGAAACAACAAAGAAGCAAAGTAGGGCCTTGCAGACAAGGTCAGGAGTATAGCACACCTACGTGAGCTAGTCTTAAAATAGAGAATAAGCCAAAGGTACAATGGCAGCACGGTACGACGAGACTTCGGACCAGGAGACCTCGTCTTATGACAAACAACATCGGTCTACCCACAAATAATAAAACAGATATCCAAATAAGTAAACGGCTACCCGGGAATCGATCACCCCGAAGCCAATAAAACGGATATCCAAATAACAAAACGGGTATCCAAATAACAAAAATAGCGGCCCGGGGATCGATCACTCCGAGGCCAATAAAACGGATATCCAAATAAGTAAACGGCTACCCGGGAATCGATCACCCCGAGGCCAACAAAACGGATATCCAAATAATAAACCGGATATCCAAATAAGCAAACGGCTACCCGGAAATCGATCACCCCGAAGCCAATAAAACGGATATCCAAATAAGCAAACGGCTACCCGGGAATCGATCACCCCGAGGCCAACAAAACGGATATCCAAATAATAAAGCGGATATCCAAATAAGTAAACAGCTACCCGGGAATCGATCACCCCGAGGCCAACAAAACGGATATCCAAATAATAAACCGGATATCCAAATAAGCAAACGGCTACCCGGGAATCGATCACCCCGAAGCCAATAAAACGGATATCCAAATAAGTAAATGGCTACCCGGGAATCGATCACCCCGAAGCCAATAAAACGGATATCCAAATAATAAAACGGATATCCAAATAAGTAAACGGCTACCCAGGAATCGATCACCCCGAAGCCAATAAAACGGATATCCAAATAATAAAACGGATATCCAAATAAGTAAACGGCTACCCGGGAATCGATCACCCGAGGCCAATAAAACGGATATCCAAATAAGGAAACGGCTACCCGGGAATCGATCACCCCGAAGCCAATAAAACGGATATCCAAATAACAAAAATAGTGACTCGTGAATCGATCACCCGCAAAGCCAACAAAACGGGAATCCAAATAAGCTAAATAAACAAAGTCTTGAAATCGGCCCACCAAGAGGCCTAAAATAAGTTCACAATAACGGCCCAAAAAAGGCCACACAAAACAAGCATGAGCTGACGGTCTTCCAATTCGCGGAAATCCATATTGACCAACATCCTACCAATTGGTACATGATGACGTCACGCCTTTTTCAGGCCTCTCACAGTCTCCCGAACTACAGAGAATCAGACTCTCCAATGACTTAGCATTGAGACCAAGAAAGCATACTCTCATGCTCCGGGGGCAACTGTTCCAGACCCGATCTCCGAGCCCTTCTTAGGAACGGTCATCAAACCCGGCATGTGATGAGACGCCCAAACAACGCGCTCCTGGCCTAACCATGAAACGGCTAGGAACTCCCCAAATCCTTGACCTTGATCGGAAAAACCAAACAACGATCTCCTTGCCAAACCACAATGGCGAGGAAAATGTTTCTCCAGCGATGAGACCGAGCACCCTCACTCTCTCGCTCCGGGGGCAACTGTTACGAATCCGGCCCACGGATCCTACACCCAGAACGGTCCCCGAACTCGGTTACCAGGGTCCGACCCCCTTCGCCCTTCCAGAAGGCCCGGAACCAGCCCACTAGAGCTCCTAACCAACTTTCGAATTCAAACGTCTCTCTTATCTTAGCCAAATAAGATAAGATAAGATAAGATAATTCAAACGTCTCCCTTATCTTAGCCAAATAAGATAAGATAAGATATTCACCATCATCTATAAATAGAGGACCCAGGTCCCTCCAGGTATTCATTCATTCCTCACACCTTCTACCTCTTAGATCCATTCTGACTTGAGCGTCGGAGTGTCTTTGCAGGTACCACCCCCCATTGCTCCAGGCAAGTGATCCGGCATCTGCCTCAACCCGCAAGTTCTCGATCCATCTCTCAACCCGTACCAGAGACATCTTGTACAGTAATCTACTATCAACGTCTAAAGAAAAAAAGAAAAAAGAGCAAGAGAATCCAATTAAACAAATTTTATCATTTTCAGTACTAAGCAAGCTTCCTTTTGTAATCTTTTTGCCAAGTGTCATACATTTATTGGTGGGTCAACAATTGGCCACCACTAAACACCATTTCTTGTGCCACCAGAAAACTGGCCAACATATAAACCTACTTATACATGTATAGAATTATTATTACTTATTTTTTATTAATAGCACTACAAGCGTACAAAATATTATATGGTAATTAGTTTGGAGTTCAAAACCCCAGTCTATGAGTATTTTATCATTATTATTTTCTATACGTATCATGTAACTTTGTATAAATAAAATTTTGGACATTTTATTATGTGCGTAACTAACTTAAATAAATAACATTAAACTTACAAATACATAAATAAAAATATAATATTATACAAATCAATATAAACACATAAATGACAAATTATAATTTTAATGTTTACTAAATGACTAACAATTAAACCCAATGAAGTTCACATTATAGGAGTTAGTAAATAATTAAGTTCTTGATTTAAAAAAAAAAAAGAAACTATAATTAACATTTAAGTTTGAGTGATTTGGTGAAATTTAGACTTTCAAATTTTGCATAACATAAGAAATTTCAATTAGAAAAATAAAAATTTAACCTGAGTAGTCCTCAAAAATATAAACATCTACAATATTCATACCATACGCACATATTGATTCTTATTTTTTATTTTTTTTTTGTTCATGCATTGATCCGTAAATGAAGTCAGTTACTTTACTTCCCAATATTTTTTAACCTTCAAGGATGTGGCATACCACATGCATCCCACACTATAAACTAATTAAACTATTATTTTTTTTTCCAATGGAAAACCAATCAAATCCCACCCAACTGGGCCCAATCCTATAAACCTAAACTAAAGCTCTAGTAGGGTTAACTTTTTTTTTTTCTCATTTACTTCATTTCATGGAAACTGACGCTACAAAAAAATTACCGGCCCAATCTATCTTTTTAACCAAAGCCCAATATCTTCACTATATACACTAATACCATCCATTTCAGCATACTTATACTTAATCTCTTGGGCATATTTTTAATTATTAAAAAATAAGGAGTATAACGAAAACTGGACCTTCTATTGTACAGCTCTCATCTTCACCACATAACAGGCATCTTCTAAAAAAGATTTTGCAGCACCTTCTTCAACTTTTTTCACTATAGCTAATTCCATGAAGTAGTGTATGATTATAGGTTTAAAGCATTTTTATGTGAACTTTGTTAGTATAATTTTATTATTAGTCTATAATTGTCAAAGAAAAATGTCTGGCTTAGAGCATTTTTCATGTGAACTAGTGCTAAAGCCTACATTTAATCCAGCATGTCCATCGGTGCACTGTGAAGACACGCGGGTCATGCGCTTTAATCATACTGGTTCGTGTTAAACTGTATGATTTTTAACGAATTTAATCATTATTGACCGAGTTAATTATAGAAATGGTCTGTATCATAAACCAAACTGACTAGATTATTGGTTTATTAGGTTTTCGATTAAACTGATCGGTTCAGTCCAATTCTAATAACTATGGTGTAAAGTAGTGGAAAATATTAGTAAAAATATAAAGGGAAGGATGACTTTATCGGTTTATGAATCCCCATCAAACTGCGTCGTTTAATACTTAGCAATTAACAGGGATAGCGATTAGCAATTAGCAATTAGCAATTAGCAATTAGCATTCAGCAATCAACAGTCGCCTTCCCACAAGCCTTTTTTTTTTTAGCGCCATCAAATTCAATTGAAAACAATTCTCCACCACCCTTTAACCTCCCTTCTCATTCTCAATACATCTCGCCATCTCGGTTTTCAAGCTTCTTCTTTTCCGGCATCCCACATGTCTCTCCGACCCCAAACGCCAAAAACCGTTTCGGTCTCATTGCGAGGGGCTTCGGCTGCTCAAACCAACAAAAACGACCCTCACAACAACCAAAACGACACACCCATCCCCACCCTCGTGTCCGAGTTGCGAGCCACCCTCACTCGCGATTTTGACCGAGTCGAACGCGCCTTGCTCGAAAGGGAATCACACCTCATCGTGGCGATTCAACAGAAGGAAAAGGAAATCGCGTCCCTCAAAGTGAAAGACAGTATCCAAAGCTCGGATAAGTTGAACCCCGAATCACATCTCAGGGAGTTCAGAAATGGAGGAGCAAAGGTCGTCGTTGAGGTTAAGAAAGAGGAGAATGTCGGTTCTGATTCGAGCATTGCTGGAAAGTGCATGCATTGTTTGGAGATGAATGACGAATTGGAGAAAGAAAAGGGTGTGAGTGAGTCTCTTAGGGATAGGAACATGCAGTTGGAGTTTGAAAAGTCTGAGCTCTTGGAAGAGAAGAAGAAATGGGATGATCAGAGAGGGGTTGTTGAGGATCTTATGAAGAGGATCATTGAATTGGAAGCTGAGAAGTGCGGATTATTGGAAGAGAAAAAGAAATGGGATGCTGACAAGAGTGGGGTTGATGGATTGAGGAAGGAGGAGGGCCATGGCGCCCATGAGGCGTATAGGAAGAGGAAGTTCATTGAATTGTGTGAGAGGGTTTCGAGGTTGAAGAGAGAGACTGCTGAGGATGGTAAATTGATATCTTTGGATGACAATGGAGGTGCTGATGGCGGTGATGGGAGCAACACTGAAGAGAATAAAACGGTTCAGATTGATGATATTGTTGAGAAAGATGCTGTGGAAAGGAATGAAAATGTTGGTCATTCTTAAGAGATTCAACTATACTGATCATACCAAGCAAAGATGGTGTTGGTGTAACTGCTGCTTCAGGTAATTGGATATATATACGCCTTGATTTTAATTGCAAATTTACTCAACTGGTTGGAATGAATGTAATTGCAAAGCTTTGTGGGTAGTATATGGTATAATTTATAGGAAGTCTATTTGTATATCTTCTTAGAAAATCAATCATGCTAGGTGGACACTCAAATTAGATACTTCCTCTTCATAAAATTTAGTATACATATAGTATTTTTGTTAGAAAATTCAACTAAAGGAAGTTGAGAAAAGCTTGTTGGCTTTAGGATTTAGGATGGAGCAAATCCAATCTGCAACAGATCGCTACAGGTCTCCTCAATTCGGGAGGAGATCTCCAGGAGCTTTCCCGATCTGGGGTGTCTGTACAGGTCTCCTTTACTGCACCAACCACTTACTACTCTCACTCTCCTTCTGTGTTTTCACCTACAGCGGTTGCTTCTTCACTCATTTGAAATGTTTTTCATCCTTCTTCTATTTAATGTTATTTGGTTTATTTGATTTTAGATTTAGATTTGTATAGTTAGATTTAGAATAGAATAAATATTTAGACT
>NC_029785.2:8540888-8549920 GCF_000816755.2 Arachis ipaensis
CTAACTTTAGCTTAGGGTTTAAGTGTTATTATCTTTCAGATTAGTATAAATAAATTATAATTTTATTTTAAGTGGCAATGTTATAAATATTTATGTTGGTATTATGTGATTTAAATTTAAATTTCTCAGTTTAAGATTATTATGCTTTAAATATTTAGTCGTTGAATTGTGGAAATTATTTGTTGTTTTTTCTTTTCATTTTTGAAGTTGTACATTGTGTGCAGAGATAGAACCCGATTTGCGAAGAGATTACGAAGACACCTTGTACAGACTAGACAGGGTAGAGCACATCGCAGGAAGGCTTGGGCAATTGGTATAGAACTTACATTTTATTTTATTGTGTTTTAAGCTTTGCAACATTTAATCTAATTGACTATTCTTTTTTTGTTTTTAAGCCTGCCAGAGTCTTACGGACACGACGACGCATACCCACGCGGCCGAGCGAGCTAGTCAGGCCACTCCTTAGACGAGCAGGTTTTGAACATGTGGCCTTCATCCTTCAGTTCGAGCATGATTATGCGTTGGTCTCTGCATTAGTTGAGAGATGGCGACCTGAGACACCAACTTTCATTTGCCATGTGGGGAGATGAGTATCACTCTTCAAGACGTGGCTTATCAGTTGGGGCTTCGGATTAGTGGAGATCCTGTTAGTGGTTGCATGGCCGGCTGGGAGCTTTTTTATGAAGGACGGAGCATTGTTGACATATGTCAGCAGTTACTAGGAGCTGTACCAGGACCTGCTGATAGACAGAAATGGAACATCAACTTGTCCTGGTTCAGAGAGACTGTGTGCGGGAATTTGGAAGAGGACGCAACGCCTGAGCGACTTCTTCAGTACACCAGAGGGTATATTATGCAACTTATCGGGGGATTCTTATTTCCGGATCAGTCCAACACCCGAGTTCACCTCAGGTGGCTGCCTCTTTTGGAAGACCTGGATCAATGTGGTCAGCTGAGTTGGGGTTCTGCTGTGCTTGCCTTTTTGTACCTCATGTTGTGCCGGGGAACATGTTACACGCAGCATAACATGGGTGGTTGCATGAGCTTCTTGTTATCGTGGGCTTACCATCGTATCCCCTCATGTCGCCCCCAGGGATTTGACCAGTGGAGGTTTCCGTTGGTTGAGAGGTAATAATGCGATCTGTTTTTTTGTTTTTATTATTTGAACTTACGGTGTACGGATGTATAATTCTTGATGGCTCATTACATTGCAGGTGGGTTGGTTATGAGCAGCGTAATGACTCTGAAGAGTTTAGACTTCGGTGGTGGAGACGGCTTCTCAACAACCTTGATATTCATAATGTATGTATTCCTTGCATTTGTCATTTTGTATACCAGTTGCCTTGTTATTTACTGTGTTATGTGGATATTGCGTAGGTTGAGTGGACCCCGTATGCTGACCCTGATATCCAGCATATTCTGCCACCGATTGTGTTTGAGGGTGAGGAGTCATGGAATGCCGTCTGTCCACTGTTGTGCTTTTCGATTGTAGAGTGGCATTAAGTGGATCGTGTTGTGAGGCAACTGAGTGGTTTGCAGCACATTCCTACACGTCCACTGAACATTGATGAGATGCACGTGCACGATGGACGATTTGGTAGGAACGAGTGGTACCCTGACTACTTGAGTGGTTGGTACGACATGTGGCGGGACAGGGGGCTAAGTCGGGTGCGTATTTATCACAGCATTGACCTGCGTCCCTCGCAGAGGTACATACAATGGTACGTCGGGTGGGCACATCTAGTCTTGGTTGGGCACGGTGACCAGCAGGATCCTATGGCTGGACCCATACCACCTGATCTGTCAGATTACACACCCCAGGCTCCTGAGCTTCGACAACCAAAGGATGGGGATTTACCAGAGTTGCATCCCGGAGGAGGGCGACGGCTTAGGAGAGTCGGAGGCAATGCTAAACAGAGACACGAGGCTCACCCGAGAGAATAGGAGCCTAGAGATGATGATATCGGGGTCTTGGGATTCACAAGTGCTATCCCTGAGGATTACCTTACACTTGGACCACCATGTCCAACACTGTCTTCACAGGCCGTTGTAGATGGACTCGCCGATCCAAGTCATCAGATGACCCACCTATATAGCAGTCATGCTTGAGTCAGCCTACTCATGATTAGCCTGATCCATTCTATTGTTGTGTGCCTCAATTCTAGTCACCGGATCTAGTATCGGAATTTGTGAATCAAGGATTTGGTATTCAACCGGGACCTATGATGGATCAGTTTTAGATTATGGTCGGATTGTCGTTTTCAGGTGCAGCAGGACCATCGCTTCCACAGGTAGAGCATACCCCGTTGTCATGTCTGGGGGTATCCCGGCGTATTATGTTCAGGGATTTGCACTGATGCATGCCTCTCCCCCACCCTCAATTTATGCCTCACGACATGTGGATGATCCTTCGTCCTGAGATACCTCCTCACTTGTGGGTCTTACGGATTTCATGATACCATATTTTAAAGACTAGTGTTGATGCACCACGCGGCAGAGGGCAGAGGGCAGAAGGAAGCTGCCTCGAGCCACCCCCTCCTAAATGTGGTGGACTCGGAGCCAAGTAGTTGTTGTTAGTTATTACGCCTATTTATTTATGACTAGATCTTTTTACGAGGCATGTACACCTAATAACACACTATGGGTTTTTAAACAACATCCAGCCTTAGCTGGGACTTGAATCCGAGTGCAGCTTGCAAGAGGCATATGGATATGCCATCTGACATCTGTGCTGGGCCTCCGCTGCGGTTTGGTAGCTTAAGTACGGTGTTGTTAAAAGGAGTTTGGAGCTGTTGGGCCCTTGTTATTGGGGATTGATTTTTTTGTACAAGGACAAAATAAAAGTTGTGTCCAATATGTGTAAATAATTTTTTGTCATTAATATATTTAAGGATACAAAATTAGGTGGCTACTCCAATGAAGATTTAATGATTGTCATCATGTGAAGATACATCATTTTGACCATTGGATAATAGATTGCAGGGCTTGATTTTTATTTAAAATAAAAGTGTTACTTTTATTTAAAGTGTTGTTAAACAAATAAATTACACCTTTTTAAACAAGAATCATCATGAAAATATATTTTTAATATCTTTATGTGAGTAGTTGCCACAAAATTATTCCCCATGTTACTCATTTAACGAAAGAGTTACCGTGGCCATCATTCATTCATTCTTCAATTTGCATGTAATCATATTTTTAGACAAATAATTGGACTTTGATAGAACTTTTTGATAGAAATTAATTTAAAAATAGAGTTAAAAATAGTATTATTTAAGTATATTGGTACATGGTGTGTTATCTACATATGTAAATTTGCATGTTCAGTGAGCTACAAAACGCAATCCACATTTTGAATGAAACAAAAAAAAGAAAAAAGGTTGCTGCAAAACGCAAGTTTGTTTGGCATGGAAGGGGAAGTAGCAACTGCCGAAACGTGTCCCATGGTCCCATGTCCCTTGCATGCAGACAAAACCGGCATTTGACCACCTTGAAATTATCCAAACGCAACCTGTGTTTGGCTAGTGTGCAGAAGCAAATCGTATCTTGTGATTGGCAGGGGACGATGCTGCATGTCTGACACGTATTTAGAAAAAATCTAAAGGGGGCTTTATATAATGCAAAACGCAAGTTTGTAGGAAAAAAGTATGATTGTTTCGCTTTGGTGAGGGTTTCAGCATTTGGTTTGGTTGCAAGGGAGGGGGAAGAAGAATAGCAAGAAGGAAAGAGAGGGAGTAAAATTAGGAAAAAAATTTTAAAAAAAAAATGATTCGTAATTTCACACTACCTCAAAAATATATTATTGAATATCTAGATCATTCTTAATGGGTAAGTATTTTTTTTATATTATTATGATGAATAAATTTATTTATTTGTATTTTAACGGTTAGTTTTATTATTATTATTAATATAGTAATAAAAATATTTTAAGAATATATTGTTAGTAGCAAAAGTATAACAATAATGACATATTATTATTATATTATTATTTTATTTGTATTATTATTTTTTAATATATTATTAATTATTATTAATATAGTAATAAAAATATTTTAAGAATATATTGTTAGTAGCAAAAGTATAACAATAATGACATATTATTATTATATTATTATTTTATTTGTATTATTATTTTTTAATATATTATTAATTATTATTAATATATTAATATGGGTTAATGTTCAAATTGGTCCCTAAAAGATTGCACGATTGTCAATTTTGTCCCCGAAAATTTTTTTAATCAAATTAATCCTCAAAAGATTTGACATCGATCACGTTTGTCCTTTTGTTTATGGGTTCACATATTCCGTTAACGGCAGTACACGTAGACCGTTAAGTGACAGGTGTGTTAAAAGGTGTGTACCCAGTTGGAAGCTGACAAGATATGTTCTCTTTATTATGTCAAAATAATTCCTATTCCCATTTTATATACTCTAACCCCCAAATTGAACGGAAACATTAAGGAATGGTGTTGCAGTGGTGCAAAGACATCACCCAGGTTTAGAAGCTAAGATGCAGAGCGCCGGTGGAGGACGAAGTGCTGGGTTATCACCGCGATCAGTTGGTAGCTTCGGCTCTAGCTCTTCCATGCGAAAAAGGAGGATGAAGATGGATAGAACCTGTTTCTGTGGGCTGAAAACTATGATCAAGAAATCCGGAACACCAGAAAACTCAGGAAGATTGTTTCACACTTGTCCAAGATATCGAGTGAGTTTAAATTGGTATGAACCATAGTTTCTTGAACCCCCCCTTTCACCATTAATATGAGATTCAAATTTTTCACTTCAAATATGCAGAAAGGCAGCCATCGTAACTACTTTAGTTGGATAGATGATAATGAATATGAAGTTTTTGAAGTTGCCAATGGTGGGGCAGAAGCAGAGTTTGAAGTTGAAAGTGATTATGAAGATTGGAAAGTGAAACTAGGTTGGAGAATGGGTAGTTTGGAAGCTGAAGTTAGAGTAGTGAAGATGTTTTTTTTCATGTTTGTCCTATTAATAATGCTTATATTAGTGGTTGGAGCATTTTGTGTCAAATCAATGGGAAAATGAAAAACTTGTAAAAGCATTGGTGATATTATTGTTTTGTTGGATCTTGTTAAGAGTATTGGTGAAATGTAATAAATCGGTTTGAACATTTTTGAATATCCGTTAACAATCATGCAACCTACATATTTTGACATTAGCTTAACAAATTTTTACACAATTCTAAAAATAAGTGAATAAAAAATAAGTCTAAACATTTTTGCATAAGATAAATTAAGTCTAACCATATGTATTAAAATCAAAGCATTTGCATGTCCATATAAGCATGCTAATATAGTCTTCCCAATAATACCAAACCTATTAATGAAGTCTTCATAATATCAAACATAAGTTACTTAATTTTGGACTATACCAAAATATGAATAAGGTTGTACAAAATACTTCAATATGTCTATAATGCATAAAGATTCTAAAGTAGCAGCCCTTTACAAAATACATAATTCAGCCCTTAATGAAACACAACTCAAACATCGTTGTCTTTCTTCCTCGGGTGTTTGAATCCGGGAGTTGGTACAAAAGTCATGAAGCTAGCAAGTTTCTTCGCAGTAGCAGAACTGGTGCCCTTGATTGTTTCAGCTGAAACTGGAATTGTTGTAGTTGCAGCCGGTTGTGGTGAGGCTGGAATTGTTGCTTTTCCTTTTTTAACATGAAGCTTTGGAGGCCTTGCTCTAACTTTATCCTGCATTTTATCATCATGAAGGATAAAGTCAATTGACAAATCATGTTCACATTATGGAACATTATAATTTATAATAAAAGATATATTACAAATAAAGTATTATACTTGGCTGAAAACAGATAAAGGTTGAGATTCTTGTGTAACTGGAACTCCTTCTGATTGGTCAATGATCATCTCAATTGGTGCATTTAAAGTTGCTGCTGGTGGATTGGTAGGATCTTGAGTAACAGGATCAATCGGGGTTTCATTGGGTGCATGTTCAGCATTAGCATCAGCAGGGTCAACAACTACTGCAAGTTGAAGTTGCATAAGCCTTGCTTGTTAAGCAGCTTCCTCTTGTTTCTTCATTTTGCACGTTCTTCTGTTGTGCCCAACTTAACCACAATACAGGCACCGTATTGGGTTATACTTTCTTTTCATCCGTGTCTTTGAACTAATAGGTTGCTCATCTTTGTCCTTTCTCGTGTTCATTGTGGGCCTACCCGGCTTGATCTTAACTGGAGGCGGAACCAGTGCTGGCGACCCTGTTTTTTCCCATAGATCTTGCTCCTTTATTGGATTCACATTGAAGCAATATGTTCTTCTATACGCATCCATCGTTAACCATTCGTGGCAATACTCCTCAGGCCTCTTGTCATTCTTGTCTTGAATTGCAGCAATGGCATGCATGCAGGGCATATCTTTGCATAATACGACAAAAGCACAACAGCATCCATCACAATCTTTTAGCACAAATTTACAAATATAAAAGAATTCACCAAAGAAACATAATTTACAAACAGTAAAGAAACATAATTTACAAACAGTAAAGAAATATATTTTCAATCATAATATTTCAGGATCTTAAATGCACAATATAAAATTTCAGGATCTTAAATGCACAGAGAGCGACAACATAATATAACAACAAAATTTAACAACCTGAATTCAGGAGCTATAGTGAGCATTCTTTATACCTGTCAGCTGCCAGAATCTACATGTGCAGGTGCGACTTCCCAAATCCACCACTATATTTGTTGGCGAGCCTTGCACTTCATACAACACCTCCTTGTCATCACCCGACCATTGAGAAAACCAATTTCTTGACATCTTTGTCATTGCCTCTAACCGGCTTTGTTGAACTGGAGTAAGAATTCCCTGATAGTGCAATAACTTTTGCCTATTCTCAATCATGCTCTTCATGATGATCCTCCTGAAAAATTGATAACAAATAGTATTTACAAAGTAACACAACACACCACTATAGAGTTTCATAAATAAAGTTTCATAAATAAAGTTTCTAACACAACACTATAAATAATATAACAAAGTAAATTGCATGTCACCTGAATCTGATATCTCATCATCTTCAATATCCTCATAACTAGAGTCATCCGTATCAATTTCCTTTTCAGTGGTCTTGTGAGATGCAGGCCTAGACTTCTCCTTGTTTCCATATTTCTTTGAACCTGAATTCTTGCCTGCAACAACCCCACTATCACTATCACTATCACCAGAACTCTCATATCCATCTCCCAAGATCTTCGGAGGCTTATACAGACTATCTTCGGTACTCTCGTACGAATCATGAGAGTCACTATCCCCCTGACGTGGAGCTGGGGTAACAACTCTACCACTCCTTGTCACATTGGTTCCCTTCACTGGTTCTTTCTTTTTATCTCCAACAACATGCTTCTTGAAAGGCTGAGATCTTGAGGATTGGCTGAGTCTTCAATAGTTGGGACTGGGCTTTTAAGGGTTGGGTAGATGACCTTGATGGCTGAGATGAGGATTTCAGGGGCTGGTTGTGAAGAACAAATTGTGTTTCAGGCTGTGATTTGGGTTGAGACATGACCTGTGATTTGGGTTGGGATTTGGGTTGACACATGGACTGTGATTTGGGCTGGAATTTTGGCTGTGGTGGTGTATTGTTGGGCGTAGACATGGGCTGTGGTTTGGGTTGGGACAGTGGCTGTGATTTGGGCCTTAAACAGTATCTCTTATTCAACTGGGAAGTATTTGTGGTCTTGGGTTTACAGGTGCTTTGGTTTTCTAATATAACTAACTCATCATCATCCTCAGTCATACACTCCACCATGTGTGGCTCTGAGACTCTATGCACAAAATAAATATTGATCGAATTGTGATTCCTTCTACAATCCTTCACCATTTCCAACAAATCAGCATCTACTTCTAACTTCCTCAACCCAACTTCAAGCGACATTTCGGGTACTTTCCAGTAACAACCGTCTACCTCTGAATATCCTAACTCCTTATAATATCCCTTTACAAAGAAAACATCTAGCGTATCCCCTTTCAACTCCCGTTAACACCTTTGTATTGTCTGGTTCATAAATTTTTGATCCACCTTCATCATTCTTAAACTTCCCACCGTGATGGAAAACAAATGTCATTGAATGATTTTCTATCGACAAATTAAAAATAGCAACAATGAATCATGAGAGTGCACTCTATTTTATTTTTATTTTTTAGTACAATTTATTTATGTTTCATCAATAAAATTCCAATTACTACTTTCATCTAAAATGAACACCGCAAAGAATCAAACCCTGTCTTTTACAAGAACTAAACAAAACAAAAAATTTAATCTATCTACGCACATTGCACTCGGCCATATCAAAACAGAGAGCATCCACATTTTTTCAACATACACAATGTTTGAACCATTACAAAACCCTAGCAGCAACTACCCCAGCACAAAAACCCTAACCCAAAATCAACCAATATTCAAAATCATCGAATATGATACCACACATTCATACAAAAAAAAAAGGAAAAAGAAGTAGAGAAGGAATTCGCCATGCAAGAGAACTTACCTCTCACCGGAGACAGCGCCTACCACCACAGAAGACTGGTGGCCTTCAGACCGTGACGAGGAGGACCAATTGCAATGCGAACGGCGTCGCTGGTTATTGCTTCCACGGGTGATCAGAGTAGCTTCTTCTTGTCACTCTGTTTCGGTGACTCTTTGTTGGTTTTGGGTGAAAGGGGGGAAAAGTGTAAGTGAAAGTGAAAGGGAGAAGGGGAATGGAAGAGTTACTTCAGTAATAGGGATTCTTACTATATGGCGTCGTTTTGGATGAACCTACGTGTCAATTAACATTCCACGTGTACTGCTGTTAACGGAATCTGTAAACCCATAAACAGAAGGACAAACGTGATCGATGTCAAATCTTTCGAGGATTAATTTAATTAAAAAAAATTTTCGGAGACAAAATTGACGATCGTGCAATCTTTCGAGGACCAATTTGAACATTAATCCATATTAATATTTTTAACAGATTATTATTTTTAATAACTAAAAAATT